>NC_066362.1:199209915-199362415 GCF_013377495.2 Cygnus atratus | reverse complement strand
GAAAAATGCATGATGTGATCCACTTAAGTACAAGAGGCACAAACAAATTATCTGGGATGGGGATGGGGAAAAGCAAGTTCATACAAATTGGGTGGATCAGTGATAGGGAGGCCTGAATGCCCTACAGCTTTGCTCACAAGCAGGGAACCTAAATTTAGCTTTCCTTAGCTGAAGCACTGGCAATAGAAAACTCACCAAGAATGGGGTAAGCAGTGTCTGTGAGTCCGTAAGAAAGTGACCATGAAGGAGCGGCAGAGACGAAGCATCATGGACTGACCACAGCCCCCATTCTGCATTTCCCTGCACCTCTCAGGGGGGAGGTGGAAGAAGGTGGATGGGGGGAAGGTGTTTTTAGTTTTTTCAGTTCATACTGCTCTAGTCTGTTAGAAGTAGGCAATAAATTGCATTAATCTCCCTTATGCTGAGCCTGTTTTGCCCATGATGATAATTGGTGAATGACCTCCCTGTCTTTATCTCAAACTTTGAGCCCTTTCCATCATATTTTCTACCCTTTTTCTTTAAGGAGGTGGAGCGAGAGAACAGTTGTGGTGGAGTTCAGCTGCATAGCAGGGTTAAAACACTACAGTACCACAGGGTCCATCCCCCAGCAGCAAACTGCTCCAGCACGGGTCCTCCATGGGCAGCAGCTCCCCCCAGACCCCCTGCTCCTGCATGGGCTCCTCTCCACAGGCTGCAGCTCCGGCCCGGGGCCTGCTCCTGCGGGGGCTCTCCATGGGCCACAGCCTCCTCCAGGCCACATCCACCTGCTCCACCGGGGGCTCCTCCACGGGCTGCAGCATGGAGATCTGCTCCATGTGGGACCCATGGGCTGCAGGGGAACAGCCTGCTCCACCAGGGGCCTCTCCATGGGCCGCAGGGGAACTTGTGCTGCGTGCCTGGAGCACCTCCTGCCCTCCTGCTGCACTCACCTTGGGGGCTGCAGGGCTGCTTCTCTCTCAGTTCTCACCCCTCTCTCCCAGCTGCTGTAGCACAGCAGATTTCCCCTTTCTTCAATCTGCTCTCCCAGAGGCCCACCCAGCATCGCTCATGGCTCAGCTCTGGCCAGCAGTGGGTCCCTTTTGGAGCTGTCTGGAGCTGGCTCTGATCTGACCTGGGGCAGCTGCTGGGCTCTGCTCACAGAGGCCACCTCTACAGCCCCAAACTTTTGCCATGTAAACCCAGTACAGATACGTAGGAAAAAGCTAACAGAAATGGAAATAACTTTTTTTTTTTTTTTTTAAATAGATCTTTTCTGCAATAAATTTGGAAATAATGCAAAGCCAATGTGTCACCACTCAGCAGCCTCGAGTTAGTCCCCCCTGAAACAGTGTGTATGATACTGGGTTGCTTTGCATCATAGCACCTAGACTATTTTTATCACACTCTTGTTTATCTATGACAAACCTGTGAAATAAATTACTACTATTCCTTGTTTTACAGGGCTGGGATGTTGTGCTCTACTGTGATTTCAACTCAGACAATTTGAATTGGAGATAAGTATTGTGAACGCTGGGGTGGTTTAAAGTTACATTTACTGAAGTGTAGGTTACAAACCTAGATAAAATATCTCTGTTGTGTGCCAGGGCATTGTAAGGTAACTACAAATGGCCAGTGGAAACTTCCCTACAAAATTATACCCTTGTTAAGCCTTATGTCTTTTATCCCCTCTGCTCACCTGCACGCTTTCTTCATCTTCCCATTTCATCTTTTAAAGGTTTATGCACCGCTGAGGTTTGACTCATTCTAATGCACGTAATACTGTCTTTTAGCCACGTGTTGAAACCCACCAGTACAGACCAATTCACTGGCCAGATTTTTAAAAATATCATCAAAACCATCAAACAAAATATCAATAAGATTTTAAGAACTCTTATTTCCAAATACTGCTCAATACTGCTTTTTTTTTTTTTTTTTTTTTTTGAATATAAAGAATCCGTAGTTCACTTTTGTGTGATCTACATAAGGTCTCAAGTGTAAGCTACTTTTAAGTAAACTATGTGAGGCAATGACACAGATTTCAGCAGACTTTTGCATTACAGTCTCTCAAATGCAAAGCTTTAGATGTTTTACTAGTCCAGCTGTGTTTATCAACTACAAATTTTCTGAGTGAGTCTGCATTTCAAGGCCCAGTGATTGGGAGTATCATCGTATGAAAACAGTTTATGACTCTCTCTACTTACTATCATAAGATTAACTGTGGATATCTAATGGAGATTATACAGTATATCTTACCATCAGCATTTATGCTTTCCAGGGTCAGCCTTATCCTTCTAAAGAGATACCACAAAGGAAGATGCAGCACTATATCACATGGAAAGCATACAAATCTCAGCTGATCAATGGGTCACATTAGCTGTTTGGAGTTTGATGGCAGCTCCAGGAATTCAGAAGCTTAAAAAATATAACTGTAAGGTCAAAATATAATTTAGTACTTGTTTTGCTTGCAGGGGTGCTGGTGGCAAATGCCATTTTTACCACTCTGATTTGCTTCTTCAGTGGGCATGTCTTAATGCAGAAAATTTGTCGTTGTTGTTGCTGAAGCTTCTGCTAAAGCTTCCCTATAAAAATACATTTAATCTGAAAGCTGCAGTATTTCATCTGCTTTCAGCCTTTAATAGAGTGCAGGAATTCATTAAGTCATCTGAAAGCAATTTTCAATTATGAAAATACAATTTAAATAAGGGGAAGAGGAGTCTTTGAAGATGACAAAAGTGGGAAATGATTGACACACTCTGTTGTCAGCTGGAATCAATTTCACACTTGGGGAAAAATACCTTCGCTAGGGAAAGATCATCCGTCAGCAGGAGGCAAACTGCAGGGAACTGGGAAAGGAGAGAGAAAGTAAATCCCATCTTAAGCAAAATATTCAGCAGCCTGAACACCCTTCACCTTGACAAAATGAAATCTCTTTAATATAAGTACTGAACCTCATTGCATGGGCACTCAGGGCAAACACCGAAGAATTATAGGAATATAACTAGCTGTCCAAATTTGTCTTATTCGGGAACAATGCCATTTGGCTTCAAAAACAGCTTTGTCTCAGCAAGCACTGCAAGATATCCCTTAAAGGTTTTTACAGCTGCTGAATAACACAATATTCTACACAATAACGTAACTATTGTTAATGTTTAAACATGCAAAGTTTCGAGCTATGCCTTAGGGTCTGTTGTGGGTCTGAAAATCAGCTGTCACTTCCTCACAGAGGCAGTGGTTCACAGGATGCCAGTTTCTTTCTACCTCCAAGTTAAGATAAAAATGTGATTTAAAAATACTCTGGTTGGTTCCCTGACATGACGTGCATATTGACGTTGCCAAAGTCCTATTGGGGTGTTAATCAACTGGAAATATCTCCTTAAGAAAATACTTAAGAAAAGCTGTGACAAATTTGTTCTACATCAAATGAGGGGCCAGTTCCTAGCAAAAATTAGTATAGGCCTGAAATCTCAGGGAAAAAAAAAAAAGGAAAAAAACCCTAAAGTCATTTTTCAGAGGCTGTGACAGACAATAAGAGGTTCTAAAAGTAGGATTTAATTCCAAGTAAATACTGTGATGTGCTGCATATGAAAAATGACTGATAGCTACAGCCAAGCAGGTTACACACATGAGTAGGTGGGGATGTTCCTGTGATAGCACTGGTAATGTATTTCTCCCTCCTCTGTGTTACTTTGGCATATCCATCTCTTTCAAGCAGAGGCTACTGTGGCAAACCTGCTCACTTGTGTGTTCATACACCAAGGAATGATAATGTTTTTAGGGAATCCTTCCAGTGATTTTTACTGAGTATGAAGCCAAAACTGTTCAAACTGCAATTGTTCTGATTATATTTTAGAGACCTGAGACATGCATGAGTGCTTGGGAGACCCAGATACTTGGAAAAAATAATCCAATAAAAACTGTGTAGCTTTGAAAAGACATGAATGCAGTAAAAAGAACTTAACAGTGAAGTTAATAATAATAGGGTAAGTCTAAACAGCTCCACTCCCTCGCTCTGCTCTCCCTCCACAAAATAGCCCAGGCCACATCTTGTGCTTGGCTTCATACATGTAGTGTGATTTTGCTGATTTTCATCATAACCTTGAAACATGGGCTGCTCTTATGCATTTATTTATCATCTGAGTCAGCACCACTGAAAGCTGTGCTCCAACCCTGTGACGTGGAATTGCCCTGCCAGTCAAGGATTTAGCTTCAGGGAAATCATCACAGGGACCAGGCTGTCTTCTGGGTCACATGCTCCAATTTGGGCCAGAGACAACTATACAATTTTTTAAGTTTCTTTGAAAACCAGTAATTTTGTGTTGACTGTTGGTACTGAGAATACTACCTAACAAGCCAGTTAAATGAAATTTTTTATTTGATGGCACTGAGACTGCATGCTGCATGCAGAAGGGCTATGTGAAGCCTCATGGTCTGCTAGGGTGTTGATAGAAGAGTTTGTCCCTCGGGGGAGTGAGACATAGCTCAGCCCCACTTCTGTTGCCCACTGGTGTGGTCTTCAACCAACCTGAAGAGTCATAGTTTTGCTGGGAAGATCCCTTGTTGTCTCATACCAGAAAGGACAGAATCCCGGACTCCAACAGGAAGCTCTTGGCTCCAGTCAAATCAATGGCATTTAGTTCCTCAAATAACTGAAATATCTCACTAAAATTATCTTTAAGAGCATTCAGATGTTTTTGAAAACTATTATCATGGAATTAAAATCTAGTTCCAGTTTTTGTGGCAGTTAGGAGTGATTTATACAAGAAATGTCACTGCTTTAGGGAGCTATTTAAAGTAAAGAGGCTGCCTACTGTAATAGACTTTTGGAAAGATGAACTTCAAGTATAAATCCTTATAATAGAGGAGTTAAGTATTTATATAAATTCTTTCTCAGATGTCTAGATGGTTAATAAATCTAACCCTGTGGTATTAACATTAGAGTGTATTTATTGATCCTTCTAGTTTTTGGAGACTATACACTTGCACTGATTTTCCTTTATGCCCATTTGTTTGTTTGCATGTGTCTCTAGCTATGTAGATCTGTTTGACTATCACATAACAGTTTTCAAATAAAAAAATGAATCCACAGTCTGTCCAAGCCACATAATGTTCACAGTTTAGAATATTAATTAGATCCTGCAAATTGTTCTTTCCTGCAATGAAGAGAATTAGCTGAAATAAATGTATTCATGCATTACATCTGTTTCTTGCTTTGGTGTTGTATGTAACTGTGGAAAATTACAGAAGGAAAATCTTGTCTCCTTAAAGGCAGGCAAAATAACGATCCAATCTATAAACCATACTTTTGAGTATATGTCCATGTTTCCATGTAGATAATCAGGTGTTACATGCTAAGTCTTTCTGGGAAATAATGGATCAATTAGACTTTATTTTATTTTTATTTTTTTTTCTTACTGGAGCAGGTTTATATGTATGATATAGGCTCTGGGAATGAATATCACAGCAGTGAAAGTTATGCCACTTATGTAGATGATGTACTGCTACATTCCTAAGCATTGCCATTGTGTCATGTAGCTCTGGGCTAATATAAATGACTTTGAAATGATAAAATCACTGTTCTGGTTTGTTACAGGAACTAAAATGAGACCCCAGTGGTTTCCATGCAAATCATCTCTTGCGAGACATTTGTCAGTGTCAAAGTTAAGTATATTGAATTCAATGTCCTCCAAATGAAAGTTTCATTAAATGCTTTTTATTACACATAATGGCCTATTTTATGTGTGTCTAATCTGAAGATATAAGGAGAACTAAGTTATATGAAAATATTTCTGGTCATAAACAGCCTGCTGATAACCAGTTTCAAATATATTCATTTTTAAGGAAACCTAGAGTAAAAGTTCTCTTCCCATGTCATGCAATAAATTGAATTTCTAATATTCTGTCATTTTTACAAGCAGAGATATGCCTTTGCCTCAAGAGGATTTCTTTTCACCCCTTGCAAGCAAAAAGGATTTAGAAGATTCAACAGACAAACAAGGGCAAACTTTTACACTGATGCAGATTTTGTGTTAAGAAACGTGGTTAAGAGTGCTTCAGGGTAGGAAGGTGAGATTTATGGCATGAGATTACAGAGTCGTTTCCCCCAGTTCCCCCGGCAATCAGATGTACCCTATTCTGAAGTATATTTAACAGTAAACTATACAAACCAGCTAATTTATTTTGGGTTCATGCAGCTGGATTACAGGTAACTATAGGTAACATGAAGCGTGACTGACATTTATGGCATATAAGTAGGGAACACAGTGAAGAATTACCCTCTGTTGCTACGGGGCTGTGTGCTGTCTCAGCTGACCTTCCATCTCACATCAAACAACAAACACAAGCATTGTTTCTCTATGCTATTCCCCTTTGGAGCATGATTAACTTCCATAGGATAAGATGTTACTCAAAACCTTCTGACTACTTGTCACCTTCAAACAGCCCTTTTGGCTGTAATGTGTTACAATGTCCATATAAATCTTCATCCAGTCTCAAAGGCTTTCCAGACTTTGTAAGAGCTCCTCCACCCTATTAGCTCTCCCCTAGATTCTGTATACCTTTAAGGTTACCACATAAGCATTTTCTCATCTTTTTTTCTCTTTCAGATCCTGCAATTTGAGGAAGCCTTCAGCACTGCCTTTTCTGCTTATCTGTGACTGTGCGAGGCTGTTCCCAAGATGTTTCTTTTCTAGTTTCTTTGCTTTCAGGATGACTTTTGGTTTTCCCCATCCCCAAGAGGAGCCTCCCATAACACAGCATACAGTATTGTTTCATTTGTTTGGTTTAGAGGAGGCTAATCCTGGTATCTATTAGATGATTCCCTGCTCTTATAGGACCAATCTACTCATTAGGAGGAAATCACTGATTGTATGATGGAGAGAATATAGAAGAGAAGATCAATAGAATACATCAGCACAAGTTTTAAAACCCCTGCTAAGATTTATGCATGCTGTTGATATTCGCTGGATATCTTTTTGACTGATATGCAAACATAACTTCTTGTTTTCTATAAAGGGTAACAGACCGAAATGACGTATCCAGAATGATATCCAGAATGCCAAAATGGATGATCTAATGATTCATTCAGATCTTTACATGTATATATATATATGTAGTATATAATACATATATATTATCTGACCTGATAAAATACTCTGCAGTTTCCAAATGATGCTTCCTATATGTTATACATATAAAGCATCATGTATATATATTTGATTATATTATATTATATTACATACCCCAAGGTTCTCTTCAAATCACAAGCTGAAAATATTGTGTCTACCCACTTGTTCACTTGGTTGTCATAGCTTATAATGTAGCTTTTCACCTGCGTCCACATCGGGAGCTGAGATGATAAAAGATGCCTCAGTTCAGTGAGACACAGAGGGCTTGTTAGCCAAGACACCATTTATATGTCTGGTGACATCCATTTATTTTAGCAGCCTTACCTATTGCTCACTGAAACGAAGAAAAATATCTAAATAAATAAATAAAAGCCAAAAAAACATAGTGGCACTTCTGCTTTAAATAATTCTTCCCCAGCCAGTGAGAAGTACAGTAGGAATCAACTATGCAAACCTTCCTCTGGTCCCATACCAATTCAAAAGCAAGTTCCTCTCTCTGATTTCCAAGGGTGTACAAAGCAGCTATTCCCTCATTCAATAGGAGTACTACAGTAAAACTTTATTATGATCATCATTAATGGCCCTTCTTATTACACCATCTCATTCAATCAATTACATTATTCAACTAATGGCACCATTATCTTTTATGAGTATTTATTAAAAACAAATAAAAATGGCAGAACAAATCCTCTCCATTCACCTTTCCTACACGTATGTTTACACTGATGTGTGAAAATGTTGAAAGCTGTTTTGCATCAACATTTTGTGCTTTTGAAACGTACAGGAGAAAATTATTTCTGGAAACCACACTCTTAAGAAGAAACACATGCACAAAAACAGCTTGTTGTACAGAAATCAGAGACTGCGGACAAACCCACCTGGCAGGCAGAAAGAAGCTGGCTGAACACACATATCTGATTGTATGAGTTTATTGAGAAGTGCACATGCACTGAGTGCTTTTTGGAAACTGCATACATACAGTGTCATCCTGCCGCTGGCAGCTACACAGCTGAGCCTTAAGCCCATTGTCTCCTCCAAATTCCCTCCTCTGATTCATCCTTTGAGCCCTTACACCTACTAGCAAGCTAACAACAGATCTGCATGAATCTTGATCTGGGGGGAGTGTGCACTGTCCTCACACATTTATTTAAGTCAACACATGAAGATGGCAATATTTCAAATGGCAGCATTTTAGTCAGCTTGGCATTAAATGCTGTTCAGCTCTTAAAATGTAACTGCAAAAATGGCGCTATGGGATTCCATGTTTATCATCTCTTGATGGCTTCCATATCTAATGAGATCAGATGGTTGCTGTAAATGCCAGTTCTGCAAACTCCACCTGGGAACAAAAAGTCAAGCTGTGTATTGCATTCTTTTTCTGGCTCATACATTATGATCTAAACTCCAGATCATTACAGAGTTTTGCTAGTAATCCTCTCAAAGGTAAGAACAAAGAACTTGAAGGGATGTCCACAACTGCTGAGGCTGTCCACTGGTGTTGACTGGAAGGGCTATCATGTAACCCCTTCCAAAAATGGATATTCCAGATTCCCACTGCTATGACCATGAGAAGTATTTCAAAAAGAATTCTAGCCAAAATGTATTTATGTCCAGGTTAAAACAATTTGTTCTTGTGCTAACCTTGTCATCTGCTTCATACAAGCATTTCATTTTCCAGGTGCTAAACAGAACAAGCATGACTTCCCTGTAACACAGGCCAAGATTCAAGCAAAAGCTTTGGCTTTTTGACCCATTTTGCCATTGCTTGTTGGGTCCAATTAGCACACACTCAAGCACAGGCCCAGTTGGGAGGCAACAACTAACAGCTGAGAAACAATAAGGAACAGATTTTTAAATTACCACATGGAATTCATTTACCTCCTCCCAGCTGAGATCAGCGTCTGATTCTGTGAGCCCTTCTCTCTTATTGTTATAGCTTAAATTAACTCTTGTGACTTTGTCCTGAAATGAAAGAGAAATGTTCATGTTTTCAGTTAACAGTTCTAGCTAGAAAGAGGGAAAGTACAGTTTCACCCATTATGCAGAATCAAGTTTTAACAGCAGGCATGGTAAGCAAATGGGAAATGAAAGTATGGCTGTACCTGTGGTGAAGCCACCAAAAAAGCTAATTCCTCCAGAAGAAAGAATTTGCAATAGCCATAGTGCCCTCTGTAGCATTCTGTACTCACCTTTCTTGTCCTGTTGTGAATGTAATTGCACATAGTATGCAATGCAGTCTAATTAGAGCTTTCCACAATAATATAGCTACATGTGAAATTAGGAGGATGTTTTCTTTGTTATATTATATTTGTGTATCATTTTCATTTTGGAATTCCGTACCACTCAGGTTTTTCCACTTCTCATTTCCTACTGAGAACTTTTAGCGAAAATATATTTCTCTAGACTTCAAGTTCCTCATGCTACGTCTCAGTTACTCTAGTCATAGAATCGTTAAGGTTGGAAAAGACTTCCAAGATCATCTGGTCCAACTGTCTCCCTACCATCAATATCACCCACTAAACCATGTCCCCAAGCACCTCGTCCCACCTTTCCTTGAACACCCCCAGGGAAGATGACTCCACCACCTCCCTGGGCAACCCGTTCCAATTCCTGACTGCTCTTTCTGAGAAGAAATGTCTCCTGATTTCCAACCTGAACCTCCCCTGGAGCAACTTGAGGCCACTCCCTCTGGTCCTAAAGAGGAAATACTCCTAGTCTACAGGTTTTCCTCCTCATTCTTTACATCTTGATTATTCTTTGTAGTGTAACCTTTAGTGGACCTGGTCTAACTACCATCTAACCCAACTGAATGCAAGCTAGATCCTTTGCAAAAGACATGTTGTTCTGCTGATGGGTATGAGTCTCTCATTCCCTCATTTAGCATATCAGACTTGCAGTTATGTGGTTCCATAGCTTAGGATCAGATGTGGCTTACAACCTATGAGCTCGGATTAGGGGTGGGGAAAGTCTTCATTTTGCTCTAAGAGATTCTGCAAACAGACCCCATGCTCATCAAGCTTGTTTTACTGGCAAATTTAATGTCTACAACAGTTTCCAAAAACAATGTCTGTGGGAGTCCCAGGTAGCCTCTCTGCAGGCTTATAATTCCCTCTTGAAACAACCTGTGAAGTTTTCTCCTTTACTGTAGCTTCTTCCCACCTTCTAGTTCTTGCACTAATTCCCATTTTTATCTAGCCTAACTAATAATGTCCCATGTGGGACTATAATTAAATGCTTTACTGATCTCCAGGTAGATTAGGTCTACTGCATTTCTTTTGTCTGGAAGATCAGTTAGCTTATCAAGGAGGGCTATCATGTTAGTCTGGCAGAGCCTACATTTGTTAAACTGTTGATGTATTTATTTCATTACACTTTTCCTTCATTTAACTGATCTTTTCTTCACCAATACTGGAAAGCCTTGCAGCCCTGTGAGGCCTACTGGGCCAGGCAATGGGCAGCTCATGTTCATGCAGGTGCTGCGTGCACCTGCTTTACTCCAGTTATTAATACTGTACCTCGGATTCAACAAATCTAGTTAAAACTCCCTGCTGTTAGACTTATAACACTGGGCTAGATGCAGGTTATCTGCTGCTTCAAAATGTGAGTATTTTTTTTTTTTAAAGTGCTGCTTCTACCTCTGACATAGCAATTTTTTATTTCCACAGCTTCACTGCACATTCTGCCTTTGTCCTCTGCATTCAATACCATTATCTTTATTGAGAATTGAAACGATTTAGTTTTGGATTTCCATCAAAAGTTTGTCTGAATGTCTACCAATCTAGACTGCAGAGGACTGCAGCCTTTTATGACTGGTGTCATTTTATTCAGGTGGCTGAAGAAATTTTTCCTATTTCTAGTTTCATTACAGGTAAGTGAATCCAGATCTGCAAAGCTAGCAGGAGTTCACAGGGCTGAGGATGATATTCTTGAGAGTAAAAAAGAGCTGAGGTCTTGATACCTGCAGGGAGAAGATTCCTCACAGAAAATGTGCTATTTTTGCAGTCACATCTTATTGCATTTTAGGCTGATGTCTTTGAGCTATGAGCTGATATAGAGTCAGCTGTATATCAGAGGCAGATATGGAGTCAGCAGCAGAATGAAGTTGATTACAACATGATGAAATGTCAGGGCAAAGGCATTAGAGAGAAAAGCAGCAAGAAAATTTGGATAAGAAACCATTCCTATCATTCTATATGTGATCATAATAGTCAGCCCATGGCAGAACCAGCGATAATGCTCAGGCTTCTGATACAAGTTCACATTCACTGTTTCATGGTACAACTTCTTCTGACCCTTTTATATTAGTCTTAGTTAACACTTAAAATGGACACATGCATGAGAGCAAGGTGTTTATAAAGACCTGGCTGTCAAAGTGGCTGTGCTGATTTGTACGCATTGCAGTGATATATCCCCTCACACTGATGCACTGACTGTAAGGTCGTGATCCTTTGGCTCATGGATAGCTTATGCTCAGACCTTCCCAGTTTCTTCCCACCCTTATCAAAGCTCAGAGTTAGCACTTAGAACACTTCTCCAAGTTTCAGGCTTTGTTGTGGCCCTTGGATATTATTTGCAGATGTGTTTTTTTTGTGTGCTTGGCTACTATTAACCCAAAGCTGCTGTTGCTGTTGCCACTGCCCCAACTCCTGCCGTACTGTGTGGAATCCCTTGATGGTTTCAGCTCAGCATAACGCTCTCTGATCTTTCTCGGAGGGCTTGTATTTCTCTTATGAAACGATATGCTTACTAATAAACATGAGGCTTAATTTGAACTTCAAATACTAGGAAAAGAAACCATTCCCAGACTGTAAAAGCAAGAGGGGATTAAATGAGGCAGTATCCTAATGGAGCACAGGCAGGCCTCAATAATTAGAGAGGTTTGAGGCCTCGGGTGTCACAGCACAACAGAACTGAGCCTCTGGAGGTTGCTCCCCCATACCAAATAGGATGCAGTGTTAATAATAAATGTGAGGCTTAATTAGGATCACAAATAATGGGAAAAGAAATCAGCTCCCAGGCTGTGTAATTATAAAAATATTGGAAGCTCAAATACTTAAAGTAACAGAAATGAAGTTTTTTGTTTGTTTGTTTGTTTGTTTTTTGTTTGTTTTTTTCCTTCCTTGGCTCATGTAAACACAATGTCTGTGGTCAACGACTGCAGTACTCCTAATGATTTTTGTCTCACTTGACACTGTCTTAGCTGGGGTTGAATGAAGAGCTTTCAATTATGTTCATGATCCTCTTCAGCTCAGACTATAGCAGGAAGCTCTTTTCACAGGCACCATAACCCCCTGATCAGCAAGTGCATGGCACTGGAGAGCAATGTCTCCAGAAAGGTCAGCTTGCCCGAAATGTGGAAAATGAGGTGTCTAAAACGCCAACCTTGCTGAAGCCTCAGGTTTTTATCTTAAAATATATTCTCATACTTTCACTAATTTCTGACAGTCTGGGAGGTTTTTGGCGGCCTGGAAAACTTCAAAGAAAAGAGTACATAAGAACTTGAGAAGAATTTATGAGGCAAATTTCAAGGCAGATACTTGCAATGAGAAAATGCGCATTTTAAATAATGCAGCATTGATCTACAAATCACTAACAGTTATGCTTGTTTCTGATAAAGGACTTCTATTTCTACCTCACAAATGTATTCAAAGCAGTTTTAAAGCAATTTTCTGTTTTTTTCTCCGTGTCTGAACAGTCAAGGCATGATAAGGAGGTTTTTAGAAGCAATGGTAGCAAAGTCTTCATGTGTCAAAAGCATACAAAAAAGTCACACTGGGTCAGACCTAAGGTTCATCTAGCTTGTGTCCTTTTTCTGATAATAGATCTCTTAAATCCATCCCACTATGGGTACTAAAAGAAAAAAATACAGAAGACATTGAATGTAAAGGATGATCCTGCTCCAGTGAAGTCTAGCAGTACTGATAACCATTAAATTAAGGACATTGTGAGCTGGCAGTTGCATCAGACTTGACATGTATTAAAAACAAAACCAAACAATAAAATATGCTTGGAACTCTCCTAGGAGAAATGTCCATTCATTTTTACCTTTTAATTTCGGCTTTCACAATATCCTGTGACAGAAAGCTTGAAATTTTTATTGTGCCTTATGAAGAAAAAAAAACACAAACATTTGGTTTAAAGCTATTATCATATTGTTTCTTTGGACAGTCTTCTTCTTGTACTCCAGGAAATAAGCAATTATAATTCCCTAGTCACCTTCATTCTATTCTATTTAGAGACTTTTTAACTGGATAATTCCTCCTCTAAAGATACTTTTTTTTTTTTTTTTTAAGTTGTAGTGTACTTATTCTGTCCTAACATGGGATAACCAGAACTTTATGATGTGATGCCAACATACTGAACTCAAATCAGATAAACAACAACTTCTGCTTAGATGCAGACAATGGGCAAGGTTGGAAACTGGATAGTGGGAAAGAGCTGGGTCTTTAAAAAGTGCTTAATATGGCCTGTCCCATCTGAGATCAGTAATGATTTTTTTCCTTCCTTTTGCATCAGCAAAGGTGAGGAATTGAGCTATAGTATCTGAAAATTCAACTCCTCTCCTAAGGTTTTTATGGGAAGCCAATAAGGTAAATGAGTCATTGTAAAGGTAGCCATAATTTTAATTTCTTACATGAGGCAGTTATTGAGTCTGAATACACAGTTCATTGATCATTCTAATGCTAAACTCTTGGGATATTAAGAAAATTTTCACAAAAGGGGTAAAGTTATTGCCAGGAGGGTTTAAAAAGTACATGAACTGGAACTGGCTACTAAACAAGAACAATATACTCAAAAGATGGGAGAACTCTGCCAGAAATCTCCACAGGATAGATAGTGCAATGCTGTCACACTGTTGTTTTTCTGAGATACTCAGATGGCTGCCACCAAAAAGGATCATAAATACCTGCTGTTGCCTACTGCAGGGCTTTAGCAGCCCAAGGCACATCAGTGCTTCCTCAGTGTAGTTTTTGGGAAATCTGCAACTCTGAGTGCTTCAAAACTGATCAAAGTTTTTTTTGCCCAGGACTGCAGAGATCATTTTGCCTCCCTAGTTATTCTTCTGGGATGAATTCATGATGAATTCCTACCCTAGGCAGTCCCAAAGCATGGAAAGGGATTGGAAAAGTATTGCAAGTCAGCAGCCCGCTGCTTCTAAAAAGAGTGAGAGAAAAGTGGTTCTACAGCCTATTCCTGGTTTTGTAATTGTAATTGCAAAGACATCTAGGTTGATGTGACCAAAACCACAAGCCAGTGCTGTCCTCAAAGTGTTGTTGTTGTAGGGCCTGTTTACAGTAAAGGTTTTAAGGCAGAAAATACCACAAAAGATACGTGAAGTGCCACACAGAGAAATAAACTGAAACCAAACATTACCCAGAATTGGTTTAAAATCAGAGATAAAGATGGTCCTTATATTTCTGATTTCTCTTGAGGTAAAGGTTCCAAAAGTACCACATTTCAAAACTATTGGGGCACACAAATGTGCAGGTAGAAGCATGCTGGAGGTGAACCGGGCATTTTAATGGTCTGTAATGTACAACTCTGTTTTAAAATATGGACATAAATTATTTTGGTTCTTACATCCTACTCTTTTAAGCCTTGTCCTTATTGTAGGAGTGGGGTATCATGTCTCGTGTTAGCACCTTTTGTTCATTCATGGAAAACACAGCTCTAGTGACAGCAAGGCGCTTGAGCAGCTTTAAAGTACGTTATTAGCTGAGCTAACTCCCATAGGGCTTACTAGATGTGTTAGTACATGTGAAAACTGCAGTCTTTCTTGTGCTCCCTGGAATTTTATCTCAGATTAGTGCTAATTTGTCAGTTGATGCAAGTTGTTAAAATATTTCCCCTAGTGAAAATAGACCAAGACTCTGCTCTGCCAAAAAATAAAAAATTCTAAAAGTATTTGATGCTTGATGACCCACATAAGCATCTAAATCTAGTTTTTAAAAACTAGCCTTGGAAGTGCTGAAACTTTGACAATGCGAAATGAGATGTCTGCCTGCCTGTCCTCTGCTGGGCCTCCTACTCATGAAAGGCCCTTGCCAACAGCTTTGTGATTTAGAGGATGTATGTGGGATGCTCATCTCTCTCATCTGCTTGCAAGGACTTGGAAAGCTTCTGCTTTAACAGAGGATCACCCAACAAATGGGTGAAGTTCCCCAGTGGGAGATGTGCCTACCTCCTTGGACAAACTAAAGGTCTTCAAAGAAAGCGGCTCTGCATCCTGCTATTGTCACTTCATTGTCAGCGGTTGGCTTAACTCCCTCAGATAATTCTCCACATGGTAGATGAGTGCTGTCACTTCCAGGTGAAGCTTCTCTGAAAGTAGCATGTCTTGCACACCAGTTATGTTGGCTGACTATAGCAACTGGCTCCAGCAGCTCATGGCTATGAGTCTAGGCAGTAATGGATTTATTTTCCTACAAAGAACAGTGCTAAAAACATCTTTAAAATAGTAAGATTAGCCTCAGGATGTTTGGTCTCCTCATAGTCAAGACTGAACACTTCTAAGGAAGATGATTTGAAACACCTAAATTTAAAGTTTTGAGTGAATTCTCCCCTGCTCAGCACTCCACTGGTTGTAAAGGGAGTCCAGAGCAATCACTCTCCTTATGTTCAAGCTAGTCTTTGTCTTTAAGTACAGGTTGGGTTTACTTATCAAAAATTTCAAGCTTCTTGCTTCTTGCTACTAAGCAAGTGCATTATGCTTCTCTCTCAATCCAGCATAAGGATCGAGTGGAGGGAAAATCAACTTTCTCTTTATTTCTTGTAATAGTTCTCTGTTTCAAACACAATGAAAAGTGAAAAAAAAATGTAATCAGCCAACTCCCTTTTCACTTTAAATTTGTATACATTTAGGAGTTCTAGAACTATTAACAGAGGTGTGCATAACTGATATAAATTATATCAAGGTTAGTAAATTCTATTTACTTTTTATTGCCCATATACCGCATGCATAGGCAAAGATTAGCAGTTGGTGCTAAATATTTATAAATGCAAATACTGTAAAGAATGAAGTCACAGATGATTCCTTTTCACCTTTTAAACCATTATCCATAAATCCACTGGCATTTTTGCTCTAGATGGAAAATAGTTTACTCGTCACGTTATAAGGCTCCATTCTGGGAGCAAAAACTCTATGAAATTTACTTTCTTTCTCCAGAAAATTTAGCTAAGCAGATGGAGAAGTGAAGATAGGATCTTTTTAACTGTGTTCTTTACAGCATGAAAGCTGTGTGCAGATCACCTTGGCAGAAGTAGTGGGTAGAAACAGAGGGAAACAGTTTAATAAGACTGCATACAACAATGCAGAGACTTTTGGAAAACAAGGAAGCCAAAAACTGATCTCTACAGTCATATCATAAAGCAGTTAAAAACAGCGTGATCACCTCTAAATATAGAAAGCAAAATTATCTTTCTTTGGGACATAGCCATACTTTTGTCTTTTGAATAGCAAAAATGTTTTTTGAAAAACTCTGTGAATCTGGGAGACCATATATATTGTGGATTTGCTATCCACAAGTCTATCTTATGACAAAGAAAGCCAAAAGCAGTGTTTTTAAAACCATTTATTGTTGAAGTCAACAGGAGCCTTATCAACTCATTTCTGTAGGAACTGACAATGTTTAGACTAACACTGAACACTTTTCAAAATCCCCCACTTGCTGTTTAAGTTTTGAACAAAATGAATAACATTTCAAATATCTTTCTGTTCTATTCCTTCCCCTTCTTCCTGCTGGGGAGAGCAAAGAGAAAAAAAAAGTGATATTTTATTATAGCCACCAAACCATAGAGTTTTCTGGTATTTTATACCAGTAAATTCTAGACCCATCAAGGGCAGGAGTCCAAATTTCTTTTATGCACTGCATGGTTGTGAACTAAATGTTTAGGAAGTAAGTTTTATTAAAATGAATAAAACACAATTTAAAACTCCACATTTTTCCTTAACAATCAGTAAATTAAATTCAATTTAAATTTTAACGAATAGAGAAACTACATAGACAGTAGTCATCCCCCCCTCCAAAATAACTAACTAACTAACTAACTAAATAAATAAAACAACAACAAAAATGACTCTAAATCTACTGCTATTTCTTCTTGTAGTAATATTCTACTAGTGATATAAAGTGTTTTTCAATGTTGACATGAAGACAAAGATTAAATACTTGAAACAGAGGCTGTAGTTTTCCATTTGTAAATAGCACATAAAATATTATATACAGAGAAATTATATAGACTTTCAGCAGTTTCTGTATACATTAAATACAATAGGGCTTTATTGTATCAGATACTGTGCACACATACTCTAAATGATTTGAATCGTATGCAGTAGAAGAGCTGTCCAACCAAAACCCATAACCATATGGCTAAGTGAACAGGGTTGCATCATTTAAGACTGATTTTCAACCTATGGTACCTGAAGGTCCTTATAAAGGACCTTCAACAATCAGCAAAGAAATGTGAGACAGTAAATGCTGTTTATCATTTAGCACAGAGGTCGTTTTCTGAAGAGACTACAAGTGACAAAGGCTGGTAATCACTGATTTAAGAACATGTATAAATTCTATTTATTTATTTATTTTCTGGGATGGAACCAGCTTGCTTAACATCTTGTTTGATTAAGCCTTATGTGCCAAAGACTGATATAGTGACACTTATTATGTGCATTGTGTCCATAAACTGATGTATGCTTGCATTTTGCCAGTATAGATGCCATGGGCTAGCAAATTGACATTTCCATATGAAATACCTGAGGAGTGGTAGTAAGAGGCTATTATAAGAACACTATTTTTACTGGAATAAAATATGAAATGGCCATTTTATAGGGGTAGGAAGAACACTCACGTATTATTTTTTTTAATGAAATAAAAACCTTTGAACTTGGAATAATCCTCAGACTTCAAGGTCAAATTCAGTTAAACTGTGATTAGGAAATCTTTTGTGTTTTACAGTTGTCAACTTCTTTTTGCATCTCTCAGATGCACGTGGACTTAGCTATTCCTGGAGCCAGAGGAGTTGGCTGTTGATTTACTTCTCAAGTTGAATTGCTGTGTTTCAATGAGAACTTTAAGTGTCTGGGCAGACAGATCAGAGCAAACATTCACCCATTTTTAATGTACTGACATTTATGCAAACATTTTGATGCAGTAGACAAAGAAATGATATTTATGATTGCCAACAGGAAAGGGATTAATCTGAGCAAATCTAGATATCCACGATGTAAGAGTCTACATCTGCACATATCATCTAGGATCAATTTAATCAGCAAAAAAGGCAGTTCTGTGGAACAATTTACCATACCCTGCTGTAAATGCTTAAAATGGGACAGAGAAATTGCACTCTAAAAAGCCTGTTACTTGCTATGAGGTATAAAGATATGCCCACAAATGCATTCCACTCACACTGGAACATGGCTTTCACAGAAAGCAAAGAGCAACTGGAAATTTATATGCATGTATTTGAATAATTTTAGTTATAGTTACTAATATCCAACAGTAAAGAGAATGAGCAGTGAAGAACTCAGTGCCTCACTCTCGATCAACGTCTAACAGGTTGTTACATGTATGAGATTCTCCTTCACTTCCTTTCAGTATGATTTTGTGCATTTTAAAAAAAAACAGTTATGGCCTCTGTAGGAGACAGGCATTTGAACTAAACAGTATTTGAGTGTGACTTACTACCGTCATTTCCACACCAGGTGTGTGAAAACAAGTAATCTTTGACTTGACTCTTACATTACTCCCAAAAAAGAAAAGCTAAAGCGTGGCTTCCTTGTATAAGCACAAAATAAAAAGCATGCTTTCATATTCATTACAATACACAGAAATCAAACCCACCATAACTTCCCTCTTCCCACATACACCTGCAAATGGAGAATCTGTAGCAGCTTGCAAATTCAGCCATCTGTTTAGGGGTTAGAGTATGCCTGTAGGCACTTGCAGAACATGAGGCTGCCTTGCACGAAGACTGGTTCCAGGAGGAAGCTGGTCACAGAAGCAATTCATCTCTGTTTTCCTCTTGCCTCCAGAGTGGTTGTTTTCGGCTGACCTACAGTTGCAGCGAATTACCACCAAACATCATGCTGGCTGAGTGGTCCTGATGGGCACAGGGGGGATAATAGTCAGTGTTTGACAATTATGCTCCCCTTCCCACTGGGGAAAGACAGAAAGAAAGCGGGGAAAAGCAGCCAGAAGGCCTAGTTATCAGATGTCACAGTCAGAATATGGCAGAAGTTCCTGCCGGTGGTTCCTTTGGCTGAATCTGGGTTTACTAAAGCATTAAGCAATGGACTTTGTGTGGAAACTAGAAGACCAATATGGACCTAAGAGCATATGTTTAATGTATAGCTTTTCAGTTTGAATTAAATTTTCTTAGAATTTGGGCTCCAAAGCTTTTATTATCCCTATCTGGACTCTAGACAAAAATGTAGTCTTTTCTAACAATGCATGGTCCAAGTAACCCTCTAAATTCCTAGCATTCAATACACTCTATAAGCGGTGAGAAAAGTCAAACTGATGTATTTCTTTGGAGCACTAGGGGCTTAATGGAAGAAGTTCATGATTTTGGAGTCATTCTGCATGATCAGCACCCTAGTGTATCTAGGGTTTATTGAAATGGGGGTATGGGGAGAATCACTCCAATTTGAAACACAAATGTATTACTCATTAATCTCCTAAGGAAAACGGTGCCTTTGTTATATGTTCTGTTAATAAGTATTTTCAGATTTTGACACTCTACCCCACTGTTTTAAACAGTCTAAAGTATTCACATTCAGTTGTGAATGGTATTTGACTCAAACCCTCTCACTTTACTATGCCAGTTATTTTTTCCCAGCACAGTTGCCTGCAGAGATGACCCTTGATTTCAAGCATCGCTCCCAAACACAAACACAGCTGGATGTCAAAAGAAATCAACCCAAAACAATATCTAACACATATTTGAACCCCCTATGTATTTTGACTTGCATTTTTATGCCAGTCCCCACACATCATCCCCAACAACATTTTAAGAAAACAACACTACTGAATGATGGAAACATATTTCACTCACAGTAGGATGTGCTTGCCTTTTTTTTTTTCTTTAAATATATTCTCTGACATTCTGAATGTAAGATTGGCTAAACCACTAAAAATATTTTCCAAGAGTATCCAAGACTATCACTTAATTTAAGAACTAAACAATGGAGCTTTTCTCAATTTGTTTATTTGGTGAATTAACTTCAGCAAAATCATTGAACTAACTTGTTTCATTTTATTTTCAGTCTTAACAGGGTAATTTTAACTGATTTTACTGTCTTTTGAATTGCTACCCAAACTCTAACCTAAGCCCCTTTAAACCTGATAGTAAAAGATAAGGTTGTAGAGTGAGTTTGTGTGAATCAGTTACTCTCCAGAGAGAGGTGTTACAGATTTTAAAGGCCACAGAAGCATTGGTTGGACCCAGAGAAGAATGTTGGAATTGTATTCAGAACAGAGGATGAAATATAGGAATATAAAAAGCAAGTTTGGATTTCACTTTCCACTATATTTGGTCAACTCCCCCACCCCTAGCTTATCCCCAGGAGAAAACTAAGAAAAACCGAAGTCTCTTCTACTGTTTTACTGTGGGGAGAAAATATTTCCATCTCTTCCAATTTACCACCTACCGTTGGAATTACTAGACACCTGTCATTGTAACCTCATGAGACTTTCCTTAATGTTTTTCTGTAGTTAAGAACATACAAAGAACTCTTCTGAATCATCAGCTGCCCTTATATTCAGTGGTGAGCAGCCACTGAATATAATCTGTGGGCAGGAGAACCATTTCCATTAGAAAATTCCAGTGTTCTCATTGCTTTGCTGAAAGACTCTTCCAGAACATGACGCTTGGCATCCTT
Source organism: Cygnus atratus (assembly GCF_013377495.2). NCBI lineage: Eukaryota > Metazoa > Chordata > Aves > Anseriformes > Anatidae > Cygnus > Cygnus atratus. The sequence continues at coordinate 199,341,433 of NC_066362.1, read as the reverse complement.
CTGATCTCAAGCATAAGTGTATTCATGACTGTGTTTTTTTTCCTGCTTGAACTGACAGTTATCTCCCTTCACTGATATTAGCTTTTTGTCTGCTAAAGTGAATAAAATGAGGTCCTTTAATATCTTCTCATAAGAAGGAGGTCTCCCTGCTTCCAATGAATTTATTAGCCCTGATCTCACATGGTCGAAAGTAATTGCATTTTCTTGTATGCTAGTTGAGTTCTCAGGAAGTGCTTTTACAATGGTATAAACATACTTCCTCTACCGGAAATTTTTCAGGTGATACACCCTTGGATGCCCTCTGTCTGTTTGTATGCTAACATCACACCAGCAGTTCACTGTCCCTGCTGTGTCCTCTGTCTTCTGTGATGACCCCTCAGCTCATAGCAATTCTGATTAGCCCGGCTTTTTATATCATCCTTTTTTTTTTTTCTTTCCTTTCCTTTTTTTTTTTTTTTTTCCATTTGGTACTATGATTTTTCTCTGAACAAAAGATGTCTTCCAGCTCTCAGCTATTATCACATTCACACTTTTGTATTATGCTCAATAATGATCACTTTAAGGAGAAGTCAAATCTAAACTGTACTTAACTCTTATTGGTAACCTTCCTCCCGATGAACGGTTCCCCTTTCATGGACAACTAATTGCCATTTACACAGGTAATTGGTATTTGCACTTTCACCTGCCCTCTAACATCTTTACAATTTCTACCTTCTCTAGCTAAAATAAGTTTTCTTGTTGTATTGAATCAAAGGCTTCACCAAAGTCCAAAATCTTCAGAGTCACTCTTTTTGTTTCAAAAGGCAAAAGAATCTAGCAGGCTAATCTGACACAATCTTCCTTTAGCCATGTCTAATCTTCCACATTACTTCCATGCATTCTTTTTGTTCTTCATCCAAGATTTGGTCAACACCCTCTGTATATTATAGTCAAGAGACCATTCTGGCCTAATTTCTACTCTACTCCCAGCTCTGCCATAGTAACTTGGAAAGAAGTCACTAAGCAAGAGATCTCTGAAGCCTTAATCTCCTCCATGAGCCCTTCATTCATATCCCATTTGGGATCACTGGACTGCTGGTAAGAGAAAGAGTATGGTAACATGATTTCTTCAAGATTTTTTTTTTTTTAAATCGTTAAGCCAAGAGTAAATGCTGAAATGCAGTCCTACACAGAGAAATCTTTACACAAGTACTTTAACTTGGTACTTTCAAATTAAATTATTGCATAGTAAAAAATAGGGATGCCTCTTTTGCAAACAGCTGCACTCTTCAGCTTTTATCATGTATTATGAACAACTTTTTGCCAGATCCACGTTCAGGTAAATCTAAGTAAGTTGTTTCATGCTGCATCTGAATTCTGCATTATAATTTTTAGAGTTATCTTGGAAACCTCTTATTACATGTTTTAGTGTTATTCTTATTTTGCTCTTAATTCTTATTTATATGATATGAACAAATCTGGAAAATGCATTTTATTGAGGTGGAAGTGGACTATCATTTAGGGAACAAGATAATATTAATAGTACACAAATTCACTCCATGCATGAGTGAACATCTTTATTGATTGCAAGAGTTACAATAAAACTTTGTGTATAAAATACATGCATCAAAGAGTGCTAGTTTGCCTGGCAGACCTTAAATTATAGTAGACATTTTCAAGAGCCATGTGGTTTTATATTAAAAAGGCAATACAATGCGATAAAGCATCAAAACGAACAGTTTAACTTCGTACAGTATATAAAATGCATGGATCAAACAAAGAAAAGTCTTTCTTAAAACATATGTAGAAAATAAAACCGGAAAGCCAGGGATGATATTTTAGCTGTGATATATCATGCTGATGAGAGACTCCTGTTTTAATAACCACATCTCAGTGTAAAAAGCAGCTTTAATTTATTTTTTCACAACCCTAAGATGGCCTCACTGAATTTCTGGCCTTCATCTGTATTCCAGACACATACTTTCAGAATTTTTGAGATGTCTGAATGTTGTTTGATTTGCATCCAACTTGCTGACACAGCCCCAGTTTTGTTGCAGATCAAATAATCTAGCTTTTTGTAGGCAAGTGATTAGGAATTCTTATTGATGATTTATACAGTCCTGAACAAACTCATTTTATTTGGCTTGTCATAACCAGCTTTAATTTTCTGTTCTGCTAGTAAAAAGCTTAGCGGTTTGTTTATTGTACTGCTGTAATGTCAACAACCTAATCTACTTTAAAGAGCAAAGTCAATATGGTATTTTATTAAAGCAAATGGGAAGTTTAATTGTATGTTTCAGTAAACCTTGGCTTTGTGTTAGCCTTTTTCTGCTAATATTATTTTCTGTAAGTAAATCTTTATTCAAAGCTCTTATGTCCTGCTTCTTCCCAGATCTAACAGTCAGCAGGTAGTGTCTCTTGCAGGACTTGTTTGCAAGGGTTAGATATATTTTTCTCTTCTGGCACGTTGGCTTTGTGGATGTAGTAGCTGTCCTAGGGCTAATAGACATTTACGTTAATAAAAAGATGTACATGGCATTGAGCCATGATCCTTGCTGAAGCCTGGGGTGAAAATTGGTTCTAGCTTTCAGAAGGCTTTGTATTGGATCTCTGGAGTGATTTGGGAATCCACAGGATATTCAGGAATCCACATGGGGCTAATGGCACAGGGCCTACAAGAGACCCATCTGATAGCTGAAGGCTGAGCTGGATATGCTGCATGTAGGCAAATAAACCAAATCCTCCCTGCAAAATGCAGCATACCTGGCAAATCTGGCCGCCACATTAGATACACAAATCATTTCAGTATTCATCACAAGGTGAAGTAGTCACAAACCAAATGTGTCCTACCAAGTCTTGACCTCTAGGCTACCGAATCTGGCTGTAATAGAAGGAGGGATGGGATGTGTATGTTCCAGGTCCTACTCTCTTATTGCTTGAACCTGCGTTTGAATGTCAGAAAGAAAACCTGTGCAGTGAGTTTTTATTGCTGCAGCTCTAGAAAATTCAATGGGACAAAGAAAAAAAATTGAATATCTCTAGCTAGGCAATTAAAAAAAAAAAAAAGGTTTTGTAGCGCTGAGTTGGCCAATGTTGTAGAAACAAAGCATATGAGTAGAGTAACGGGGAAACAGAAACTCAGTATATCTAACATACCTCAATGAAAGAGGGTTAACAGCAAATTAATGTGGAAGTGAAAGGGGCGAGGACCACATCTGCAAAAATTCCTATTTAAAAAATGTTAATATTTAGGATCTCCTTGAAGTGATGACTGATTTTCAAAAGTCAGATTAGAGGAAGTTGCAGGTGCTCTTTTCAGGCTTTTTTTTTTTTTTTTTTTCTGCCCACGTTCATCAGTAGACACAGTGGGAACCAAAGAATATCAAATGCTGTGGGCCTTTTACTTACCTTTATTGGTTCTGTTTGAAAAAAAAAAAAAAAAAAAAAAAAAAAGGAGGAAGGGAGAGTTCTGAAATCTAATTAAAAAATAATAATTTGCATGTTGGCTCTGTCATCTTATCATGAAATTTTAAAGCTTCAGATGGTCAAAGGTTGAAGCTTAAATTTAGATTAAATCCGTAAAAGACAATTACTTACACTTGGCTAACACAATCTGTCCAGTCTATAACGTTTAAGTTCCTTGAGATATAGAGACCAGGTCAATTGTGAGCTGTGGTAATACATATATTTTAATCTTTTTTTTTCTTTGTTGCTGAAAACACATTTGTTATTTTAAAAATTAATTTAAATTATTTTCTATCAACCTAAATAAATAAAGAAATTTTAAAAGACAGCAAAATATCCTTTTGCTTTGTAAAATCACCTCAACCTATATTTTAGATAACAGCACTTCAAAAATTTGATTTTTTTCGGAAACTAGTTCCCTACATCTTAAATTATCTAGCTGAATGCACTGTAAGCTAGAAGTCTGAATAACTTTCCTCTCAGAAAATTTAGAAAATTTAACAGGTTTTACATAAGCATAATTATCAAGGAATGATTAGGCTAGAATACTTTTAACTACAGATATCAATGAATGAGCAGAAATAAAGCAATAATTTGATTAAAACACTATTATACAGCAGAAAAATTTAAGCAAGTATTTAACACCAATTCTTCCTCTACTTCCATGTTGCTACTTCTTCATAGTTCTTGAGGTACTGTTATAAGACATGTTATCAAAATAATGCCTTTAGCTTTTGTCAGTTCATTTTTTTTTCCCACCGTCAAATTCTTATTGCCAGTAATGTATTTATTCAAGATAAATTTCTTCTGTCCAATTAAGGTGATTCTCCTGGAGCAACACAAACTGATCAATATTGTCTACATATAGTCCCCCAGCCCCATTCAGATCCTGAGACCCATTTAATCTATTAGATGAATGCATAAAGACAAGGATATTAGCTACTCTGTTAAATTAATTATAGTGACACCCTTCTGTGATTTACAGTAAAAGAACCTCCCTCATCCCCAGAAGGAGACTCTTACACTCTAGCAGGGTAAGAGTCACCTAACGAAGCATCACCCTCTGGGAAGCCTAAAGTTGTCTCTTTGAGGCAGTAAGAAATAACCTGTATGGGTTGACGGATACTTCACTGAACTAGCTAACAGAAATGAGCAAGAAAAATCATAATGGACACCTAAGAGCTAGAAAAAAAACCTATTCCCCAATTTCTTGGTCCCTGCAGGTGATAACTGCAGGTGATAACATGCTCTGTAGCATGAGAGTTGATTATCCTTACCATAACAGCAACATACATAATGACAAACGTTATTAGTGGTCATAAAAATTATCCAACCCTTCAGAATTTCTGTGACAGTATTTAAATCAAATACCTCCTTCAACGATAAAGTCCAAATTGCTGAATACAGATGTATGTATATATATATACTATTTGAAACTCTCAATTTAACTGTGATATTCCCCGTGCAATGTCCTTCATAATTTTTATAGTAAACTCCCCTAAAATCCCTCTTCTCAGGCAGCTAAGCAATTCCAACCTTTGTGACACCTCTGTTTATGCTCTATTGCTGCTCATTTTGCCCCATGGTGAGTTTTATAATCTCACTTATGGTTTTCCTAATGTTGGGTGAGCATATTTGTATTAAATACTACAGAAGTGTACTATTCATTAATGTCTTTTAGTGCAGCTGATTTTGTTGGATTTACAGGTTTTAATCTTTTTGAGCACAGTTGCCAAGTTACATACAATAATCTTGGGTTATTTTTCTCAGGAGATCCCATGAGTACTCACGAAAAGCTTTGACTGTTTTGTCCACTATTACTAGTCAGTTCAGGGTCCTTTGGTGTTTCTGGTGTTACTCACTTAGCTGTCAGAAGGTTGGATTTGTTTCACATAATTGACACTACCATTTTTCCCCCTTTGTTGACTTAAAAGAGTGAGGCAACCATAGATTCTTAGATCCTTTTATTCTTATTTTTACATTTGCAGATGAGTGTCATTGATCTTTTGTGGTTAATTCTGGTGATAAGAATAATATAGACCAAACCACTGATCTTTTCGTGCTAAGAAATGAAGATCACTGCTTCATGTATAACTTGGCAAGAAGTGGTAAGAGAATTTTCCTTCTCTTCGGGTAATAAAATTCACTGCAGAGAGCCAGAACTTTGATTACACAGTTCAATGCAGGTCTGCTGAGGTCAGTGTTGCTGCATCTGAAAGTCCAACACGGAGTAGGTCCTCTGATTGCTGTGGAGAAAAAGGTGAAAATTCAAAGCATTGATACTGCTAACTCATTTCATGAATAAGACATCACAGGCCAATACTCTTGTGTGTCTATCCTCTCATAGGGCTCATCTACTTTCTGGAATGCCAACCTGTCTTTTGCAAAGGCTTGCAGACCTGACCTCTGTTGAAAAAATCACAAATGGGTGAAATCATACAATGGAGTGATTCTGCAGGTAGAAAGCATCTAAACTGTGACACTATGCCTAGATAAAATTCTGCCAATTTAGTTTCATGATTTGAGTGTTCCTCCCCTTCTACAAGAGTTTTTTTTCAGATTATCTGGTCAAGCATTAGTTGCTGAAACCTTTGGACTCATGCCCCTGGGTGGTTATTCAGGTACCAATAGTAAGACTTCCCTTTTTGAATTACAAGATAAGTGGTGAAATGAAATGAAATGAAATGAAATGAAATCTACTCAGATTTTCATGACTGGGATTCTGATTTCCTGTATTTATTTGGCAAATACAAGGCACTGCTTGTAGTTTTAGATGCCACAGGTGATTGGTATAAACCAGAAAACAAAACATTTCTAAAATGTACATGCTGAAAAGTGAGTCTGCAGAGAAAGTACAGCACTGCAGGGTGCCCTGCTTACTTTGTCTTATTGACGTTATGTCAGAGCTGGTCAGACAACAAGCAAAATGATCATTTTTCTAACCACTGCCACAGTAAACTCACTGTGGAAGCTAACAACCAAAATATGATCTTTCTGGCTCATGAATCAATAACAGTAACAAAGCACTTACAGGCCATACTCTTCTTTCAATTGCACTTGTATAATTCAATTGTGAAAAAAAAAAAGGCAGAAAAAAAAAGCAGACTTCATGTACATCTGAGGGACACTGCTGAACTGCTGCTACAGTTTCATTGAAATAACTGGAATTCAAGGGCATAATACTAATTTACTTTGTGGAGCATGAAGCTCTTGTCTTCCACTGAAAGGCTCAAAGGCTGAATCGAACACACATCCAGTAGACTTGCACAGGATTCCACAGGATAACCTATTCTCTTTAAAGCTTGTTGCAAACCACTGTATGTCATTTAGCTCTTGTTCATTGCTTTTCACACCGTATACTCACGTCTTGTGAAGGGTCTCCTATAGAAATCCCTCACTGATCTCTCAGGCCTGGTTAGAGGCAGCTCGTGCTTTGAAGTCACTGAAAAAAGGATAATGGAGAAATGCATGGTATTAATAGTTGTTACCATGAGGCTACATCAAACTACAGAGAAGAAATGTCTGTTGGTATTTTCTGTCATCTGAGACACTTACATCAACAGTAGCTGAGAGGTTTTATCCACACAAATCTGGCATGAAAATTAACGGATAACAAATCAGTCACTCTGAAGGACCATATTTTATTTTCACATTCATACTCTAGAAGAAACTTGATATAAGAGAAACTTTAGGAAATCCTCAAATCAATAAGTAGAGAAGCTACCTTCAATTTCTGAGCAACAAGGGAAAAAAGATTTGCTGAAAGTATGTTCCTCTTTCATTGGCTCTATAAGACCTCTATTCTCTGATAATAGGATGAAGCAAATTTCAGAGCTATAATTAGATTTAGATTCCGTAGAAGTGAACTTTAGCATATGGATTGCAATTAACTCCTCCTGACAGTTAGAACAAAGTGCAGAGACAAACGATGTCATACCTGTTAAACAAAAGGTCAGATTCAAACCACGATTCAGGTACCAAAAATAACACTTCCTAGCAGTATTCAGCTGCATACGTTCTGGATTTTCAGCCTTGCAAAGCCCATTCAGCTATCCCCTTTGCTGGCAGCTGAACTCTGTAGGGCCCCACTTCTGATGTCCCCTAAGTCACACTGCAGGACCTCAGACAGGGACATGACCCTCCAACCTGCTGGTTAAGGCACTCATGGGTGAGATGTTGAGCTTTTATCTCTGTTCTGTCACTATGTTGACATTAACTGTTACTGACTGAAATACACAGAGAGGGTCTCTAGAGCAAGGACCTGGCCTGTACCTTGGGATTTCTCGTACTCTTTTGGATGACAATTTCAACAGCCTCAGGCAGAGGCTGATGTTAAACCTATTAAACTTCTCTTTCCTGAAATTCTCTAGATGCTGACTACTGTATTAGAGAGAAATGATACAATCACCTATAGATCCTGTGTTTTGAAAGTGAGCCATACTCTGCACTTAGAAAGAAAAGAGAAAAGGTTCTTCCCAAGGAGTGACACCTTGATCTGCTGCAAAAGCAGCAGATCTCAATCTGCTGCAGAAACCTGAGAGAGGGATGATAGGATATATCCTTGCTCTCAGCAATTAGGTTTGTGCTGGTCTGGACAGCCCTAATCCAGGACATGTCCCATTCTGTGGCATACAGCCCCATGCACTGATGTGTTAAGGTAAAAGTTTTCACTTTGGAAAGAGGATGAAACACGAGGAACTGCAGCACCTTATTGTTTGGGTACCTGGGTTATTTATAGCCATTGTCTGCAAAGGGTCAATAAACCTCTTTGAAAGGGGTCTGAAAGGTCCATGAAAAGAGCTGACACAATGCCAGTTAGAGCGGATTGCCTGATATCTAATGTTAGTATCAAAGAAATTCATCTGATATATTTGTTGTGTTTATCTTGCGCTTCTTGACCTGTTCCTGATGTAAAGGGCTACAAAGATGGTGAAGGGCCTGGAGGGGAAGATGTATGAGGAGTGGCTGAGGTCACTTGGCCTGTTCAGCCTGGAAAAGAGGAGGCTGAGGGGAGACCTCATCACGGTCTACAGCTTCCTCACGAGGGGGAGTGGAGGGGCAGGTGCCGACCCATTCTCTTTAGTGCCCAGAGATAGGACCTGCGGGAATGATGTCAAGTTGTGACAGGGGAGGTTCAGACTGGACATCAGGAAGGGGTTCTTCACTGAGAGGGTGGTCACGCACTGGAACAGGCTCCCCAGGGATGCAGTCATGGCACCAAGCCTGTTGGAGTTTAATAAGTGTTCAGACTGTGCTTTTAGTCATATGGTCTGAATTTTTGGGTAGACCTGTGTAGAGCCAGGAGTTGGACTCGATGATCCTTATGGGTCCCTTCCGACTAAGGATATTCTATGATTCTATGATTCTATAATAGCCCTTTCAAACTAGTCAGGCTCCCTTTCCTCACATTAAAATTTCTGTGCACTTACTAGTCATATATTAAGTGATATGACCAATGCTCTTTCTCTAATGAGAGAGTGTTTTTTCCATATGATTTATTTTCTTCAACCCTTTCTAGTCTGCTGAGAAAACTATATGTTGATTTGAAATATATTTCTCAATTTTTGTCTCTGTAAGCTGCCATCTGCGTTTTCAGTCACGTGGGCAGACCCAAGAGGAGCACCTTGCCTTCCAGCTGCAAAGCAGCAACATGTCTAGCAGCTGTTGGTCTCCGCAGCACTTCAACCATCCATCTGCTTTTCCTGCTAAGTCCACACTCAGGGGCGGGTCTCAGCTAAGAAAATAAGCCTGCCTAGCTGGGTGGGATAAGAATCCATGTTCTTCATTCCTTCACTATTAGGGGACAACATTTTTGCTAGGTGCCTGCGTCATTAACTACCATCAGAAGCTGATGGTAGCTGCCTAGGCTTGTAAGAAAGCACAAGGATTACATCTTTCTTGCAGTTGAAACTCCAGTAAGGTGTCCCTTCCCTTCTGCTTTAAGGAAACAAACCTAGGCAGCTCTGGCAGCTGTACGGCCAAGAGGCAATTAGGAACACCTTCCTAACCTGCCTGACAGCTGTGATTTATCTCCTGCTGGTATTGTGTGGCAGAGCAAATCAAGGGAGGTCCACAGAAGTTGTAAGATATGGGTTTGGATCAAGAATGTAACAGTTTGGGAAACAAGTCAGCGCTCTGACCTTGCTTTAACATATGCTTTGAACACATTCTGTCTCCTTAAGAGGCTTTTACTGTTATTGCTCGTTGCATTCCTTCATGGCAGAAGGCACAGTCTTTGCTCTCATGCTTTGAAAGGTCTTCTTCTGCAGAGATATCTAATAAAGTTCGCCCCTGTGTAAATCACTGAAGCTACCAGATAATACTCTGAACTTTCCAAAGTATTCTACAACAGACCTAGTGATAGCAGACAGGATTTGTCTGCTTGCATTAGTGGTGTCTTTTGGGGAAAATTGTGATGCATCAGGACCTGGAGAACTTCAAGTCTAACAGCCTTTTCACTGTTTTGCTGCATGTGATAAATCACTTAAAAAGTGATAAATCACTTTTCCCACCCTGGCTTCTGTTTCACTATCTGGAAAATGGGCACAATGATGCCACTCCATTTTATTGAAGTGTAATAAGGGCAGTTTACTGGAATGCTTTGTCTGAAAGCTAGATAATGTTGTATACATGTAACATTTTACAGAACACTTCACAGTGAGTTTTATTCTAGGTGTGATTCCAGTGTTATATGTATGGTTTTCTATTAGCAGTATCTGTGTGGTTAGAAAAAAAAGGAAAATTGTTTTTATTATCTTATTTATTTTCATGTAAAATGTACTCATTTTACAGAAGAAAAATAAAAGACATCTGTACTTGATTGTCAGATAGGCAATTCCTCCAAAATTATGGTTTTCTTACCCTGCTCTGCAGTTTGATTATAATTCAGGTTGTCAGTCTACAAAGAGAGACTCTGATTATCTTAATATTTGGTCCTGACCACACTGGAAGCAGGAAGTATTAAAAAGTTGATAAGAAAGCATATTGTGATGCTCCAAGTCCATTTCACTGGACAAAACAATTCCAAAGAGTACAGTCGCACTTTAAATAACATTTCAGCATTTTCTTTGTTAATTAAAACCAAACCATGGTATGATTCCTTGGCTGATGTAAACTGAGATAATTGTGCATAGCAATTTACACCAGGTGAGGACTGCACTCTGGGACTTTCCTTGATTTGCAAGAGAAATTTCAAAAAAAAAAAAAAAGTGTCCCCACATAGCACAAATGCACTTAAAAGTAAAAAAAATAAACACCAAAATGCTTTTTAAAATTATTTTAAACTTGTCTCAAAGGAATTTCATTTAAAAATCTAGTTTTTTTTTCTTTTCTTTTATAGCTCTATAGGAGTATAAAATGTTTTTTTTTTTTTTTTTTTTAATGTAATAGGTATATTGGTGCTTTAGGTTTAGCAATGAATTTGAAAATATTTATGTTCTCTCACATTATGGATTTTCAGTAGATTCACTGTTTTGATGGTGTTTTTTTTTTATTTCCTTTGCATATACAAAATAATTATCAACAGATAAGAATAGCAATATTTTTACTTATACATTTATTATTATTACTTGTAATAATTATTGCTATTTCTGTTAATCAGGAAACTTTGCACTAAAACAACAAAACTAATTTCAGGAAAAGCACATTGTACAGAGAATCTAATTATTTTTTTAATTGGTAGAATGATTTCTGTGTCTGTCACCTCTGGTTTTGAGGCTAGATTATTTGGCTTTTCTGCTCTATTCCCTCTCTCCCCTCACATCTTCTTTTTCATATGCGTGCTTTCCTGTTGCACTTTCTTTCCTTATATTCTTGTTTCATGTCTGCTTAGCTAGATGACCTTATGAAATCACAATCTGGAACAACTCTGAATGCAGTCCCTCTTAGATCTCTTAAATACACATTTCTTTTCAGAACCTGGAAGATAAATTTAATTAAGGTTTTTGGCTTTTCTTAATTTGGAGTATTACAGTGGTGTAACTGCATTTCCTGAGATTCTGGTAGCCAGAACATTTTTGGTTTCAATAGATGTCAAGCTAAGAATTAAACAATTTCATTTTTTTCCCCCTTTTTTCCTATTTCTTCTCCCCCTCCCCCTTTTTCTTATTTTTCTTTCTATCTTCTTTTTCCTTATCTCTCTTTCTATGCATTCTCTTCTCTGTTTGGAAACTTTGATGAATTCAAATTTCCTGAGGAATTCTTCATGGTCTGATATTCTTCTTCCCATTATTTCTGTACATATCCAGTGCTCAATCATAAATGAAGATCCTCATCTTTTTCTCTCTGATATTCATTCTGACTCTTTCTATTGTGTACTTAAAATATACCCGTTAACATTCCTATTGCCTTATTGCCTTTCATTAAATGAATTTTGACCATACTCTCTACATTTTTGTTTAGCATTTTGTAAATTACGATTTTTTTTTGTTTTGCTTTGTTTTGAATACTCTACTTATACAAGTCTAATAAACATCCTTATCATTCAAACATCTCTTTCTTCCTTCTTTCTGTGGTCTATAACACAATGGTCTGCAACACAATGCAATGGGGGGAAAAAAATCTCTCATCAGCTACAACCATATCAGCAATCAGCTAATTATTGACTATTTTTGTTTTCAGGAGGAAGCAATTTGCTTTCCAAGTGATAATGAAAGACAGGTGACAGTGGGCAATAGCTTATATTTAAATATCTGTATGGGTTTCTGAGGTCCTATGGTCTGTCGCTTCTCCTGTCTGTTCTTCCTAGATCTTGTTAGTCAATTGCTGCAAGTTACCTCCAAACCATCTGTGAAGGAGGGAAGCTCAATCACTATTTCACAGACAGCAAACCCCCAGACCATAAGGGCATAACAAAACCTTTCTGCAGCATGCTGTGCTTTGTTCTTAGTTAGTACCCAGACTAGGAGTATAGTCTAGCTGGGCTATCCACTTTTGCTGAGAGATTAGTTTAATAAATTGAAATGTACTGTCAGAATGACACTGTTCTGCTTTCACCGCTATGTCTACTGCTTTTTCATGGTGTTGGTCTGGACACAGTACCTTGTTCAGAGCTAGCTTGGCTACATATAGCATGGCAGTGTGTTATGAGTCATAACTATTCCCAGAGTGATTTGCTCAGTATCATGAAACTATCCTCTGCCTGGTATGAGTACTTCCACAAGTACTTCCACTGTCCATCCTGGCATTTATGTTCTGATTGTGGAAAAAAAAAAAAAAATCAAATGTATCTGGAGGTTTTTTATAATTTATATTGTACATTCTGGTTTCTGCCTCAAGGTATCTGGTTTCTAACAAACACCAACAAATGAATTTGCTGCCATTAAAACCTGAGAGTGGAGCTGATGGCCTTTAAACAAGACAGATAGGTGATCAATAAAAGGTTTCTTCCATCTAAGAGAGGGTAGGATAAAGTGTCACTACAATGCACAAATCTTCACAACATTTTCAGCTCAGACATGTCCCATTAGTAGTAAAATAAAAGAAAACAGAACATAAACATCTACTTCTTTGAGAGATCACCAAGATCCTTTTCAGTCACTTAGAAAATTTACCTGCAAAGATGAATGTCTCTGTACTCTTTTTCACTTATCTGTCATTAAATTGTAAAAGTATTGGCAATGATTAACCTGCCCCGTACGTCCTTAAGAGGATCCATGATATATTCTGATTTTGTTTAGTTTTTCATCCTACTATCTGTTTAGCTATTCTAAAATTTCAACTTTTTAGGCTTTAGAATGAAACAAGTAAAGTTCCTTCCCTGTGGAAGAATGACAAGCACATTTTTCATATTTACTGTTATTGAGAAGAAACTATTCCCTTTTTCATTATGCAAATAGATCCAGAAATAATTAGGAAGTATGGTAATGATATATGCAAATCCCTGCACTAACAATTTGTTCCTATTTTATATCATAGCAAACACGCTTTGACTTTCAAAACAAAATAAATACAGTAGGCTTTGTAGACTTGGGAGGAACAACCCAAAACTATATACTTGGTTACCTTCCTAAAAATAAAAGAAAGTCAAGGTGCCTTACAACTCTCTCAATTGCATTTTTGAGAGATGGTAACAATAATGGGCACGAATAGGTCTTCTGGGTAATATTCTCTCGTTTCCTGATGTCACAGGCTGCAATGTCAAATATTCCTTTCCACAAACTAGGGGAGCATAAGGTTTTGCTTTCATGTCTTCTTTTGAAAGGTTCTTCATGAATTCTTCATACTACACATCTTCACATATCTTGCAAAAGTTGGTTCCAATCAGGTGGATGACTTCCATTTGGCATAAAAAATTCTTTTCTCTTTTGCTGGTTTATTTATGGAAGGAAAGCAATCAAAAGTCTTCAAGCCTCTATTTCTAAGTACTGAATAAAGTAAGCTGTTTTTGTCTCAGAGTTAGGTTCTTTCCAACCAACATTCCCAGCCTTTCCTGAACATGGAGGGATGAAAATTTTGTATAGAATCACAGCAGAAATCTTTTTAATGCCTTTTTCAAAAGCTATAGCAGTTTTCTCTTTATAATGACATTTGTGTGGTTGCACCTCAGCTTTGCACAAAAGTAATTGTTATAGCATGAAAGGGTATTAAAATAGAGTAAGAAACCCTAGGTACCAACATCTGAAAGTAGAAGGCCTCTGTCATGCAGATCAGATGAGTGATGTCCAGCCAACATAATTCCAGTATGGGGATATGACCAGGACCATGGACATGTGGTGTCCCACTGTAGCTAACCTTGGTGCATGAAATACAGAGTTAGGTAAGTGCCCCAAGATTACACATTCAGTAAGAAGCACTGAAGTATCAGCAAAGATGTTATGCAAGTAAAAGCTGGAAAGGTGCTGCTTTCATTTGATTCTGCATTATCTAGGCCTGCAATGCAGGGAGCAAAAAGGTGGCTTGCAGTCACCTCCTCCAGTTTTCACTCCATCCCTGTCTGAAGTGGAGAAAGAGAAAAACTGAAAATTAGGCTCATGCTGTTCACACATTCAAGACCTATCAGGATCAGGCTCCTTATCAGCATTGCTTTTTCTGAGCATACATCATTCATATAATTTTTTTTGTCAAATCCAGAGTCCCACAAGGATTAGTGTTCACTTCTTTTTAAAAACTTACATGAACTCAAATTTGCATTTCCCATTTCACTCTGCCTCTCTAAGTACAATGTAATTCAGACCCATTTGACTGATATAAATTACATTTTAGAACTAGCTAGTTAATTATGCGAGAGACAGATATCTGAAAAAAAAAAAGAAAAAAAGGAGGAAAAAGAAACTCAGATTTGATTTACTGGCATGTAGTCCCTATATTACAAAGGCTCTGTAATTTTTAAACAAACTTTAATAACTGTCACCCCTACTAAAGTAGCTGAGTATGCCAAACAAAGCAGGGTGAAATAACATTTTTCAGGCTTGGTGAAATAAAAAATTAGAGTGAGGTGAATACTATATAGAGCTGAGTCAAAAAAGTTTTTTCAAATTGTTCAGCAACAATGCTAAACCAAAACAAATGAAAAATGCATTTTGTTGCTAGGTGAACCTGACGTGCTTTGCTTTATGTTGAATTTTTTAACTTATTTGGCTAACCTCAATTTTCTTCTGATTTCAGTCACTGTTTGTATGAGTCATAATATTCTGAAATAAAGTCTAGAAGTTTCATAGGGCTGCCAGGCAGTGCCTTACCTTCATCTTCATCTGAGATGAGAAGCAATTCAGACCATCCCAATAAGATTTGCCTCAGCGTTGGCAAATACCTTTCTGCCCATCTTTTAATGGGTATGATGTTACCTGCTCAACCAGCCCTTGTGACACTCATGCACAGCTAGAGAGAATCTTTTCAAACTCAAGTCCTAGCAGTGCCAATTACTGAATCTGTGATCTTGGGGCATTTATTTAGCTGTGCTTCAAGCAGTTTGTGTTTAAAAGGGTGAGTGGTAGTTACCATCACTGAGGCCTTGTTATGGTTGAAAATGAGATTTCCATGTTTCCACAAAGAGTTTAACTGCTTACTCCAGTTGATTTTACGGGTTGCTGGGATTTAAGACTTTTAGACATTTTGAAATTTCTATCCTCCTTAATTAATGTCTGGTCAGTGCTTTAAACATGTAAAAAAATGTGTATAAATGTGAAGTGTTCTTGCAGTTCATGAAACATCCATGCAGCAGGTTGAGAGGTATTTAGGTGAACCGTATCACAAAAGACTTATGAAGAAATGGTCAGACTCTCAAAAGTGAGGCATTTTTTACAAAAAAAAATCACACACTGAAATAAAAATAAAAATCACTATAAATACAGACGGTAGCAAATAGTTCAAGCAGCTGCTTGGGTATATATAATATTGAGTATATATACTATGGAGTATACTAGTACTCAAAGTGAGAGTTTGGGTGACATAGGAAAAGTGGTCATTTGGACTTAATGAGATTAATCTTTACTATTACTTAAAAAAAAAAAAAAAGGAAAAGGAAAAGAAAAAGTTGGGTTGCTAATTTCTCTACAGTGTCTGAATAATGGTCCCATTTTTTCTCAAAAGTGTTGAATCACCCTCATTTCACAAGTCTATCCACAAAAAGTGTTGAATCCTCAGCACTGCTAAAAAAAGCAGAACACTTTCTTAGAAGACTATGATTTGAAATTTCAAAAGAACTCAACATGAATATCTGAAGCCATGGCTCTGTACAGAGGAAGAGGTTTTTTTTTGTTTGTTTGTTTTTTAAATTGGCCTCATGATTAGAACTCATTAAACAACTGGCTTTACCTTTGATGGTGAACCAAAATCTAAACATATATAGGAGGTGTTTTGGGTACAGCAAAACATCCTCTTTGAGACGTTACCCACTAAAAAGTAAACATAATGATATTTAGTCTTGAAATGTTTCAATATTTATTGTTTTCTCAACATTTGTTTTTTATTTATTTTGGTTCAAAGTAGCTGCAGGTGTTTGTTTGTTTGTTTGTTTTCCTTCTCTTAACAGCATAATGAATTTAATCTGAATCCTGGTAAGAAGTCCAGTCTTCCTCTTAATTTTGAAATTCATAACTCTGAGAACCTTAAGAAAAATAAAAATACTAACTGATAGACCCTTTCAGAAATGATTTAGGTAATACTCAGTGGGGATTTTTCCAGGAGCTCTTGGATGTCGGTATTGTTCCATGGAAATCCACTTGGAAGTAGATTTCTCTGGCTGTAAGCAAGACACCTCTTCAACTGTGAAGTCTAGAAGAGCTAGCTGTTGGTGTTCAGCACCTCATCTATTAACAAGAGACTTTAAATTACATACTCAGTGGACCAGTAATCATTAGAACAGTCTCAAGATGAACAATAGAGATTCAGTTTCACTGGAACTGTTCCTAATGAACTTTTGCGTGGCGCAGAGTATTTGAATTACTTTTTTTTTTTTCTGGGGGGGGGGGGTGTGGGCCAAAAAAATATATATAAGGAAAAGAGTGATGCTGTCTAAAAATATCCATTAAGAGCCCTCTCAAAAATTCAAATCAGGTATGATATGTAGGTTGAGAAGCCCAGTTTTTTTCAATGACATAATGTATTTAATCTTTATGTTTCTTTTAGGTATTTGATTTTCTACCTACTGTATATAATGAAATATCTTCTAAGCTTTGAACACTGCTGCATAATACCCTGGGGAGTTCTCCAAGGTTATTAAATCCATTGCTTTGTCACAAGTTACTAGAGGCTACACTAACTCTCTCCTCCATTTGGAAAGCCGCTATAATATTTCTAGTCCTCAGCAATGAATAATGTGATTAGTACCTTAGGGAATACAAACAAAAACATTAGCAAAGTACATTTTCCAATATTTAAGAGGGTAAGCCAATCCTCAAAACAAAAGTTGCATGTTCTTGAACACTGTCTAATAACATTAACCTGAAATCACTTGATTTAATTGCCCTGTTAAGCAGTTTATTGCATTACTTATGGGATAATAGAATGAGTTCAATGTGGGTTCATTGCATTATCTTATAAACAATGTAGCACATCATTAAACAGGATGATAGAAATCAACGTATTTTATAAGAAACGATTATGAAGGCTCATGTAAATATGCTAATGTGAACAGTAGAAAGACCTCATTGTGACAAGGGAAAAAAGGCCTTTGCGAGCATAAAAAGGCAAAGCAATGTCAAACTATAATACCCCAGAATCAGATTAGAAGCACAATTCTCCAAAATTGTTAGTTTCCCTCTAGTCTGATGCACTGCCCTTAAGTCTTCACCCAGTAGTATATTGAAATCTCTTGCTTAGCTTAGAGAAAATAATTGTAACCAGGTATTTTGGCAGTTCTGCTTTTAGTGCATGTAGCACAGGTGTGCAACAATCTTCCTGGCATCTAACTTGTAAAGTTGTGATGATCTGTTTTGACTTGCTTGTCTGGAGGGAATGCAAATAGAAATGTTCAGGAAAGGCTAAGGAAAAAGGTCAGATGCTTCAGTCTACTCTGGAAGAAGTAGCGTCACGTTCTCAGAGGGAACTGACAGGGATGCAGAGAGAAATGCTAGCACCCAAGGCTCAAAAACACCACACCCCAGCCAGGCATACCTGCCTTTTCATGCCATGACATCCTTTTGCTACAGCCATGTGAATTTATAGACATGCTAATGAATGAAAGGTCCAGTTCTGGTCTCCTTCCCTCCAGAAATTAGAACAGATCAAAATAAGAAAATACCCGTCCAGAAACTAGAGACAAAGCGAGAGTGGTTCAGTGATCCTAGCCAATGTGCAAAGTATCTGTTTACTGAGCTCCAGAGCCTGGAGTGTGTGGGTGTGGGTGTGGGTGTGGGTGTGGGTGTGGGTGTGGGTGTGTGCAGCAAGTCCAGGAGATGGCAGCCACCCTTGACTCTGTGCCTGTCCTGCATTAGGAACATTTCATGTTCCACCTTTCAATAACTGCAGCAACATGGCCTATCTCACTCACGCTGTGTGCACTGACATTTCTGTGTACGCTCGAGGTGGTTTTTAATTAATCAAAGCAATTTTCAGAGTGGGGAACTAGTGGAGACAAGATTAGCTCCATATATCTAACTCTCTCCTGGCTTGCAACTCAACTGAGCAATGCAGAGTTTTCAGGGTTTAACTTTTAGTCTAGCAAAATTAAGTCTTGACTGTAAAAAATGGTGGCAGGGAGTTGCTGTTTCATGGCTTGCAGTGAAAACAGAGGCTGTATTCCTCCCAGTAAATCATATCTTTATTCTCTCAGAGCTCACAGGCACATGTGAAGAAATTATAATAAAGCTTCCTTCTAACAGATTTTTTTTTTCCCCTGTGGAAAATTCTTAGGTGGGATGAACAAGCTTCAATTAAAAATATTGGCCAGAACAAATTAAGATCCAACTCTATAAATGGCTGTTCATTGAATGATCAGTTTCTGAAGTGGGAGGACACAGGGTCAAGACCGTATTCCCCTCATTGCAAAGGTATCCAAATGTCTTTTGAATACTCACTGGGAATAAGGTTGCCACAGATTTTTATTACCTGGATATCAGTATGCAATACATTATTTTAAATATTTTCCAGTTAGCTATTGTCATTTGTTACAGCTTCTCTAAACATCTTGAATTGTAACCTTGTCTTAGCTGTACCATATTCTTGCCTGACAGAAAATAAAAACATCAGGACAGGTATTTCTTCCTCCCATAGCTTTTATTTTCAGTTTTAGCAGAAGTGCTTTGATTTACATTGGCTAAAATTAAAGGAAAACTGGTTTCTGTTAGAGAAGAAGAGCATGTTTGTCCCTTAAACAGGGCATTCATGGATAAAATGTTCATTATATTTCCTAGGCAGGGATGGTTATCAATGCTTGCTGGCTTCTAGTTTAGCACAGAAAAGCCATTGCAATTGCTCCTGGGAGCTACTCAGGGAAAATTTTTGTTTGATGAAGCCTGAGTGAAGATAATAGAATAGAATCTGTTCTACTTGTCATTTCACCAGAAATTTTGAGGCTAGTATGTGTTGTTACATGCCATGGAACCATGGACTGTGCTGGGGAGGGATCATCACCCAATGTCTGTGTTCTTTACAGTCAATTCACACAGAAGATAAAGGGTAGGTTAGACAGAGGCTCAATCTTTGAGTCAAATCTTTGAGTTCAGATCAAAAAAGTAATTAATACTGACAAATGGTGAAAGTGGTAGGGAAAGTGGTCATTAGGGTTCAGCAGGGAAGCAGAAAGATTTTGTGGGTCTGAGAATCCTCCATCCATGCCCTGCAGTGTGTGCAACACCCTGGCCTTGGAGAGAAAGGAAAGTGGGAAAGCACCAAGTATGGGGTTGGCACTGGTAAATAATCTGAACTGAAACTGATTTTGTTCATGGCAGTGAGTTCTTCATAGCTAAATGAAACCATTCTATAGAAATAACATTATGGGCATGGATTCACTAATGATAAGATATTGTGATTTAACATAATTGCATTTTTGCGTTTCTATAGCTCCTTACCAAAAGTGTGGGCAGCCCTGCATTAAATATAAAGGTCTGTTTTAAAAGGCCAGATTATTTCCCCCTTAACGTAAGAACAAGATTTTATTCTGTGGTATTCAGGTACTCTTTGGCTAGAAGAGTTTCATCATAGTCTCTATAGGCAGTCACATCAGATGTCCTAAATTTTATTGCTCTCACCTACTTTTTCTAGCTTAGCTCTGGAGCTTGACATGCCAAGCTAAGGGAAATCAATTTTAGTGCCCAGAGAAAATAAAACTGATATGGAAGGTCATTATATCTGCCCACTGTTCTGCTGCCCTCCAGCCTTGAAAGGAAATTTGATAAAAATGATAGGTCTTTGGTGCAGAGCGTTTCTCTGCTCTCCATCAATACCTCAGGATACTGAGAGACATAGGAGAGGTGATGTGATATTTGTTTTGTATTTTTGTTCATAACCATCATTTAACATTTAAAAAAAAAATAGAGAGATATGCAAAAGTGGACTTAAACTTTAAAAAAAAGAAAAGAAAAGAAACATATCGTATTACCCATTGTCTGCTGGAAAATCAGCTTTAACAGCTACCTGAAAATTACCTTTGTGATATCTTTGAATGATCACACCCCAGTCTTTGGCATGGGGAGCTACGTGCAATTTCTCTGTAACTTTGATTTTGCTGAAACACTCCTGTATTTCACACTGTTTTGAGCTGAAACACTAATTTTCAACTCAAACATACTCTTGAAAAGAGCTTGTACCTAGTACTGGATTGAACATTAGCTTAGAATGACTGATGCATCAGGAGGACTTAAAGCCACCAGCCCAAATCTAAGACAAGCTGAGCAGAGACAGGACAGAAATTTTTTCTCAGAGGGATTAATTTCACCCATTTTTAGGTACCTGACAGTCTTTAGTCTGAACAAGTCTTTTCCTCTATTGCCAGAGAAGGGATAGACATCTCCAAATAGTGATTCAATCATCACAAGGTTGAGCGGCGGGGCAGGTGCTGAGCTCTGCTCTCTGGGAACACTGACAGGACCTGGGGGAACGGCATGGAGCTGGGACGGGGGAGGGTCAGGATGGGTATTAGGAAAAGGTTCTTCACCCAGAGGGTGGTCAGGCACCGGGACAGGCTCCCCAGGGCAGTTGTTGTGTCACTGAGCCTGATGGAGTTCAAGAAGCATTTGGACAACACTTTCAGACACATGGTCTAATTTTTTGGGTTGTCCTTTGGGGACCCAGGAGTTGGACTCGATCCTTGCAGGTTCCTTCCAGCTTGGCTATTCTATGATTCTATGATCCTAAGGCAGGTACTGAATACGTGAGAAAACTTTCCACCTGCAAGTGCCTATTTTTCTTCAATTTCTGCATCTAGTTAAACCTCAGTGACTAAGTTTAGGGCAGCTGAAGGTAGGGGAGAGGAGGATCCCATTTGTTCCTGCTGTGTTGAAGGCATTCATGCTGCAATTCTTTTCAGATTTCCAGGGGCTCAGAGGAAGCTTTGTGTATACCCTACTATGTGAACATGATGAATAGCATTGTTGTTGTTCCTGTAACTTTGTCACAGACCAGTTGTCACATACCAGACTTGGCAATTAGCAACTAGTTTGCTTGTCGATTAACTGGGTTAATATCTGTTGTATTAGGCTAATATCTAATTTCGTTAGGATATTTGTGGCTATGATTTTCATTCACAACAGACTGTTTGTTTTCACACCCAATATCTATATTCTAAGATTTGTTATATATATGTATATAGCAAACATAAAAGTTATATTGAGAATGTATATAAATGTCTAATCAAAGCTCAGAAAACTCAATACTATAAATGACTGCAATAAAATTTCATCAATATCAATTTCACTGATACACGCTTAAATACCTAGAAAAAGCCCTTCTGTTTCATTCTCATTAAGGGAAGAGTTACAAAGCTTTCTGTCAGTCTCCCACACTTCACTCTCACACTTCAGCCTTCCCAGGACATGTTCTACTTTGGTTGAAAGTACAAAATCCTCAGAAGAAGCATTCTGTTGTCCTCTCTTACATCACAAAGTGTTCAGTTCAGGTGCTTTCTGTGAAAAAACACATGACAGTGTGACATAGGAAAAAGACAGGCTGCTTTCATGCCCTCGATGGCTTTATAGCTGATACCACATCAGGGTGCACATGGCAGATCCATGTTTTTATAAATCCTTTGGGATTTTTTAACCCCTAAAAAAGTCATTCAGAGCATCATAGATGGCCTACTCTTGTGTGCCGAACAAGTTGAACTGCTGGTTTTGGAAGGCCCATGTTAATGCAGAACATAAATAACGTAGAATTGACATGTGAAGGGTGCAGTCAGGAGTATTTGGGAGTAGCAGCCAAAAGGGCTGAGGGTTTTGAGTTCTCTGTTGCACTTTCTGATGTAGGAAGTAGACTTGGGGTAACTCATAATCATTCTTCTGTAAAAACTTTCAAACCTTATGACTAAATTCCATTGAATTTCACAGAGGTGCAAAGGTCTCAAAGTTATTAAACTCCTCTAAGGTTTATGGCAATAGATAACTGTGTAAAGAGGAGAGGCTGTATTTAGAGTTCAGCTACCTCCCAGCCTGCTTGGCAGCAGCAGGTTGGCCCGTCTCATCTCATATACTCTGCACCCCTACTAGCCAGCATGTGGACTGCTCTTATTGAGACAGAAAGGCTGCGACTTGCTCAGATGGCACGCTGAAAGGAATATATATAGACATAAAAAAAAATGGGTTTGCTGTGTTGAAGAAACATCGAAGATAAGGAATAAAGCTAGAGCTACTGCAAGGGTTGAGGTGATATGTGAAATACTGACCAGACCCCAACGCTTCTGCTTCTCATGAAGCACTGTTACAAAAGCCTTTAATGAATAAAGGTCTTTAACAAATAAAGGACAGAATCAAGCATCTGCCAGCAACATTGTTCTGAAGACTGGGTACTGTATGAGCAACAACATGTCTCCACATCATAGATGTTTTCTGGAAAACATCCTCTCTCGTGGTGAGAGCTGCACACTCTTGTTCACCAAAGCCATGGTTTGTTGGATATAAATGTTTATGAGAATGTTGTGAGAGGCAGCTGATTGGTTTCATGTACACTACTTGTACAGCCATCAGATAACAGTTTTTATTTACTACTTCGATAAAGTAACCTTAAACAAAATGTCCTGATCTCCTGTGACTAATCTACCCTGCTGTGTATCTCCCTCTGAGATTTTTCCTCTGAACAGATTTATAGTTTTTATTAGCCTCAGTTTCAAGTGTCATCTATTCTGCTCCAGGGATCTCTTCCCTTCTCTTGCAATGGATGCCAGAAGCAGTCCCTGACCGATCTATGATGTGATTCTGTCAGGGTTCAATTTCCTCTATTTGGAAATCAGTAGCAACAGAGATAAATGGTGTTACTGCTATTTGTGCTTCTTCTTTCCTCTGAATGTAAAGAAACATGAGGTCAGTTGATGGACATTTTCAGGCTCTTCCATGGCCTGAAAAGTTAAAAACTGGTACTATGCATATGCGTATACATGTGGGTGATCCTTATATGCATGATAAGTCCAACACTTCCTGATTTATCAGTTTCTTTGTGCCTATGATACATGGAGGATTTGTGCGTAGCGGACAGTCTGATACAGCAGATATTATGCTTTTTTTAGATTTACCCATGTTGAAAATTCTGACATTATGTTACCAAAATGTCATATTCCCTGTTGTAATATAAGCTTAGAACAGATGCTATCTTAGTCATTAAAGATCTCATGATTTAGAGAGAGTAGATATTACTGTAGTCTCTGAATAGGCAAGTATATCTTGCCTACTCCCAGTCCTAAGGGCATTCAGTTTGGAAGCAATCTTTTTGTGGAAAGATCTTGAGAGCCGGGAGGTTTTCCCTTCTTGTCTTTCAACCCCCACCCCTCCATTAAGCAATTTTCAGAAGAAAAGCACTGCAACAAGGAGCCCATGACATAGCTGGTTTTGAAAGAGTTTCCTGCTTTAACTTTAGTTGCAAATTTCCCTCAGAGAGTTCTTCTGTGAAAGCAATATCAAATTGAAGAGAAAGCCTGGACTCAAAGAAGCTAATAGCAAAGTGCCCTTTACTAGAGTGGTGCAAAGACAGTTATAGTTTAAACCTCTGTAGTGACACTTTTGCAGCTCAAAAAGAAATGGACTATTACTGTACTATATTTTTCTACTTATTTAGAATGAGCTCATATTTACTTGAAAAAAAAAAGTAGCATTAGACTTTATTTCTTTAAAGTCACTAATTTAACTTCAACTTTGCCAATGGGGAATACACAGGAAAAGTCTGAGATGCTCCCAGAGAAAGAAAATTCTAGTAAAAACCTGTTAAAACATAACAGCGATATTGAGCCTGAGCAAACCATATTGGCTTTGAAATTTCTCTTGTTTCTGCTTTCTGCTGTTGCTGGGAAGGAAATAAGCTGATAAATGCAAGACTTTTCCTATTTATTTATTTATTTATTTATTTATATTTTTAGAACACAATTTCATTACTTGAATCAGGTTTCCATTATCTGGCTTTAGCCTCCATATTGGGCAGGGCATATTAAATAAAGATATCAAAGCCTTTCAGCATTAAAAGACTACCATAATAATATAGCCAATAAAGCATCCACAAATTAAATAATTGTAAATACAAAAAAAAAAAAAAGGCATCAGATTGTACAGTACCATTGTCATGCAAATCTTCTACAGTATTTCAGAGCAACTTTTCATGATCTCAGACTGTTAGAGCTGCCACGCTGGGTCAGACAATTTTTCTAGCTGTATCTTGTCTCAGACAGTGGTCAGCGATGGGTGCTTAGGAGAATAATATAAGTATATTGACTCATTAAACTGAAATGTCTGAAGCTGTCTTATCTGTTTGTCATATAATGAGTCTATGACACTGGTTCTAAGCTGCCATTGTGTACAGCTTGGAATAGTAATATAAAGCAATACTTATTTCAGCTTGCTGTGGTACACCAGGGTCTGGCTTGCACTTCTTACAAGGAGCTGAGAGCAAACAACTTTCAATTTTATGTAAGCATTGGGACAGCTCGAACAGTGGGAGGCAGTAAACATCTCAGTCCTTCAAACCTACCTTATCAATGCACTAAAAACAGAGCACACATACTGTGATCCGTCACTGACAGACGCACTGCCTTCTTCTGGGAGTTACAGCCACCCTTGGGTAGGGACTATAGATGGAGCTACAACCTGTCAGTTCAAGCTTTTATCAACACAAAAGCCCTGCTTACACATTGTATAATTCAAAGGGAATATTGGTGTAAGGTCCACCTGAATGCATTGAGGACTGAATGCCACGGTTTATCTTTAGAACAGGGAGAGCTGTATTAGCCTCAGGGAAGCCAAGGCAAAGGGAAAAACTAATCGGAGTAAGATAGTGCCAGGAGTTTTCTCATTATTCTTTGTGAGCAGGAATGGAATTATGCAACAAGTCCTTGCACTAAAATCCAATTAATATTTTTCTGAAGAGCATCTTTCATCCAAAGTCCACCTTTCCACATTTTACAGGAGATAAACTTGCTACATTTCTATAATATGTGCCACCCAACATAATTAAAGCCTCTTACAAGCCTTAATGAATTAAGCTTTTTGCATTTCAGCATGAACGGGAAGATGACAGAGGAAAATTAGCATTGTTACATAAATGAAGCACAGCCATGAATGTTGCACTGGGCATTTTAACAGGCAGCAAAGGTGAAAAATGACATTTTTTCAGCATTTGTTGCTGATAGTCTGGATTCTGTGGAAAAAAGAAAAAAAGAAAAAAAAAGTGGAGATTATCTCTAGGGCACCAAACAGAGATATTTCTCATGTTCTGTGTATGTTAGATGATATTTTGGAAGAAACATGCTTAAAGCACAAACAGTAAGTGGGAATATTACTCGATATTTGAAAAAAAAAAATAAAAATCATATTATCACTGGAAGAATGAAACTCAGCCTTCCACAGAACATTCAGTTGCTTTATCCAGTTCAGTGGCTTATGAGAAACTGATACATAAGCTTCATAACAGACAATATTTTTGAGGTTTCCTGATCTCTCATGGTTTGTACAGGAAGACATCAGAATAGGAGCTTATAGTGATAAACACTGCTCCCATTCACAAAGCCCAAATGAAAAGGGATTTGTGTGGGGGAAGTAGACAGGTTAGGGTGAGGATGAATCTTCCTTTCAACTAGCAAGCTGGGGGTGAGGTAATTTGGAGTATCTAACCATAACCTATGAACTGTTCCACAGCAGCCCTGCTAATACAAGCACATGTCCTGTGAGTGTCTGGATACACTGCTCATTCTAGCATCACAAGCTACAAATTCTCGTGCTACAAATGCTCTCCTCTTGCTGAGTTCCCTAACCCAGATGAACTTCTGCAATGCTGAATTTCAGTTATGTTTAATTCCCACTGCCCCTAGTCATGCAGAAAGCTGCAGGAGCTGGGTAACAAGTTTTGGGAATGCCGGCTGTGAGATGAAGGAGAGGGAGCGGGCCTTGTGTACAGCTTGGAATACATGCTATCTGTTTCCCTTACTCACCGTCGTTGTTTTTGCTTGTTTGTATGTCTGTTTGTTTTAGTGTTTGCTTGCATGCTGTGACTGTATAACGCAGAGAATGAGATAGCTGAATATCTTGACCTCTCACAAGTTTTTATATAAACAATTATTTACATACGCACAAATATGTATGAATATATGCACAGACATGTAAGAGCATGTAGATCCATGTAGTCGTTCATACACAAAAACACATAAAAGGATGATAGGAAAGAGATGTCTTGTCCCACTGTATCAGACGCTCCAGTCACAGAAAATCACTGACAGATATAAACACACACGTTCCCTGTGCACTGTTCAAGTCCTGTTAAGTTCCTGTCACGCAGCGACTAGATAATCCACATGCATAACACAAACAATCAGCAAAGATAAGCCTCAAATCCACCATAAGTTCAAGTAAATGTCACTTTTTTTTTCTTGCCGTTTAGCAATACAAATGATCTAGAACCTCTGGAAGGAAACAGTTTCAAAGTTTTATGTGAGAAAATGACTGTTCTCCTGCATATTCACTCTCAAGCTCATCCTACAGTCATTTGAAAAGCTTTTTGGGTTTATCATCAATAACATGTGTGCAGCTATATAGGACTACCTTAGCAGTTTTCTTGTTAGTCTACATCAGCCCAATTTTTAAATGATCTCTACTTCCTCAGGAAGTGCGTTGGAAACTAACATACTTTTCAAATTACTTCAAATTAGAAAAATATGGGTTTCTGTGGAAAAAAAGATGGTGCAAGTAGAGGCCTCATCTTCCCATTTTTGCACATGCTGGAGAGTTTGGGGCTGGATCCCATTAGATGATCCAACTGTGAGCTGACACAGCCTAATGTTTCCCATCAATCTGGCTCCCCTGGATCTTCAGGCATCTGCCCCCTGGATCTGCAGGTAGAAAGGAGAGTTGTCTGAAAAGTCCTGGCTGCTTGTGAGAGGGGAAATATCTGGTGGGGCGCAAATGAGAGTCCTTCCAACTTCTGCTTAACTCTGCGGTGTGAAGCTCTGAAAGTATTTTTAGACATATGGAATTTCCTCAACAACATTTTTCAGTCCTTGCTTACTGCTATTCTGCTTACCATAACATGGACATGATACATCATTTTTTAAATTAGTGAGAGCAACACTGAGGGTATTGGGGTTATTTTAGATCTTGATCTACAACATGGAAAACTGACATCTTGTCTTGGTGAAAATGAATGCATAAGTATGGTTTTGGGGCAAGCAATTATGCACAAGTTTTGTGTATGAATGAGAAAGAGGCAGATAAGAGTTTGGAAAAAGAGGAGAAATATGGGAGGTGAGCCCTTAGCAGTCAGGTTTAAGAAAAAAATAAAAAATAAAAATAAAAATAAAAAAGGTCTTCTTATCATGTTTGCACACACATTGATTTGAACAGGAGGTATACCAGTGATGAGATGGCCAGGCACTTTTGGCTAAACCTTAAGTAAACCTGGGCTTTACATTAGAATTGTCAGGCCAGATTTCATATCCTTCTCTGTATTTAAGGCTATAGGAAGCCATCAGATTTGATGCCAAAAAGGAACAAGAGAATATCTAATGACCTCATGCATAACTCAGAACTTATGGCTGCTCTATTTTAAAACTTTTCTTTTTTTTTTTAATTTGTTTGTGTTTGAATGAGTTCATATCATTTCTTAAGAAGAAACCAATTCTAATGTTAATATTTGCAAAGAAAAGTCCATACAAATCAATAATTCCTTTAGACATGTATGCCAGCTTCCTGCTTCTGATCTCAGCTTCTCTCTTTGAGGCAATGGTGTCTTCTCATACTATGTATTCATCAGTTTCTCCTTTGAAGATCCAGAAGTATTTCATGAGATATGGTAGGAGCTAAAAGTTTGACTTGAGAGAAGAAGGAGGGAAGGACCTGGCTTAGCTTCCTGGAGTTGCAGGATATGCAGAGAAGTGTTTAAGAAAGGTGAAATTTGTGATATTTTTATTTGGTTATAAAAATGACACAAAAATTACAAAAATTTGGTTACAAAATTGAAATTGAGCAACATCAGAATGTACAATGAATTTTATCATTTCATAAGACATGACAGAACAAAATTTTTAAAGAAATATTTTTGACATTTCTTGAACATTTTTATTTTTCTATTGTAAATGCATTGCTGTTTCTGTTCCCTGTTTTGCTTTAGAAAAGTAAAAAAAATAAATCAAAACCCACATAAAAATGTAAATTTTAGTGATTTAAAATCATTTCATCTGTAATGCATGATTGTGTGTTTTGTTCCACTGTCTGTTTTTCTTCCTTTGATTGCCAGTATCATTTATATAACTTATTTGCCCAGAGCCCTACAATGACACAGTTGGACACCTCATCACCTTGAACTATACTGGAGTCCATAGAAAGAGTAAAGTTCTTCTACAGGATCCTTCAGATGGTAGGGGGCTGAACTGCCCTCTAATAAAGATGCCTCACTGCCCCATTGTCTACAGAGTGAATCTAAAGCAGTTATATTTCTAAAATAGCTTTCTCAGAGGTCTAAAGTTAAGTGAGATGAAGCTGTTCTAAAATTGCTTATGAGCAGACGGATACCCCCAGATGTGTACAGCTTAGTTCTCTCTGAGTACAGGCAGAAGCTGTATGTTGGAAGCAGTATATTCACATGAGCATGGAGCTCTTTCCAGTCTAGTGAGACTACCTTTCATCAGGGTTCAATAGTTGGAGCACGGTCATCACATTAATGACTTTGGATAGGTGCTTGTTCACATCTGGCCATGTTTATGTGGGCAGAAAAGGTCTCCCCTTCTGCCCATGTAGAAACACTGTGAGATATCCATGTCACTTTTGGGTACCTTTCCAAAGCCCATTCATCATTTTGTCCAGCTCCTGGATTTTACCATATTTATAATTTGCCTCTGCTATGTTTTTATTTATTTACATGTTTAAAACAAATGCAGGGTTCTATCCTCTCTAAATGACTGCAAAGCTCTTAAAGGAAAACAAGTAATTGAGGGAGTGCCTGGCACAACTGAGACTTTAAATTACTTAATGTTCACTAACATAGACTGGGATGTGCTCTGTTTGATTCGGGAGTCGGAACTAGCTGTACCATGAGCAATTACATGATGCATAACTAACAACTTTTACACCCTTCCCAAACTCATTTGCGTTGAATCAGTTTGGGCCATTTAAAAAATACAGCAAGTTTCTGTGAGTCAGAAGGCTGTGCTACAGTGGATCCATGAGGAATGCTGATTAGAGCAGAAAATGGCTCAGAACCAGCCTAGCTTTCTAACAATCTCATGTTCAGGACAAGCGGAGCAGAATCATGGCTGCCACAAACCATTAGGAACATTCCTAAAGACAGATAGGCTGAGGTAAGTGGATGCATGTGTTGCAGTCCCAGTGGTGACTACCTTCTTTAATTTAATTCATTAGATGAATATTTACAGTGGTAACTTAAAAGTGTTACAGCTTTCCTGGGATACTTACTATCCAAGCATTACTTTTCAATCAATAACAGAAAAAGACAGATTTCTCACTATGATGCGATTTCAAAAAAGTGAAACATTCCTGACCTGAAGCAGTCATAAAAAAAGGAAAAAAAATGTTTATATAGCTTAGAAGAGCTGTTAGAATTGACTTTTTGTGATAGGAGAGAAAGTGGACAGTATTAATCCCTGCTAGTCTTTTATCTTTAGAAATCAATGAAGATTACCTCTTTCCTTTGGTTAGAAAGGCTGCAGCTACTGTTCTGCATTTGATCCACCCAGCAGCAATACTACCCTCAGCAGAGGGCTTGTGATACCTGCTTAGTTGGCATCAACAAAAACAGTAGGATGATCATTTGATGTTCACAGAATTTCCTGAAAGCCATACCTTACAAATCATTAATGGTCATATTTTCCACTTTGGGTGCATACATCTGTAGCACTGATTTTCTTCAGTTGAAGCTCTACTTACAAAATATAGCTTTTACCTTTATTTTTATTTTATTTTTCCCATTTAATATTGTAAGAATAATATGAAAAAAAAAAAAAAGAAGAAGGTTATAAGGTGATTTGGTCATGTTTATATGTATCTGCACAATGAGACAACTTCTGAGAGAAGGATCTTTAAACTGCCAGACAAAGGGATGGTACAATTCAGCAGCTGAAAATTAAAGCTCAACAAAATTAAAATAGAAATATACTATAAAAGTTTAGCACTGAAGGTTAGGACAACTTGCATAGGATGCATTTTCCTTCACTTGAAACCTCTGACCCAAGAAAAGCCTTTGAGTCTCTCTAAGACTTATGCTTCAGGTCAACCAAAAATTCCCTGTACCATTGCAGGAAGTAGTGAAGTAGTGAGTATGATATCATGGCTTGTGTTACGCAGAAGATCCTTCTGGATACTCTGATTGACCTCATGCTCTTAATCATCAGGAGTTGCATTTATTGACTCTTTTCACTGTTGTGGTTATACAATATTAATAACAGAATCACTGAATGGTTTATGTTGGAAAGGACCTCTGTAAGTCATCCAGTCCACTTCCCCTGCTTAAGCAGGGGCACCTGGAGCTGGTTGCTAGTTTATTAATTAGAAGGACCTAAATATTAAATGTTTTACATTCCTTTCCTCAAATATCTGCTGGAGTACTAGCACTGAAATCACACAGGTGAAATAAGCAACCTGACCATAGCAGAGACAATGTCTTTGCCTGGGTCAGTAACTCTGTTATATGGGTTCTGATCTGGTAAGAGCAAAAAAGATCATCCCTGCTATTCTCCCTCCTTCTTACAGCTTTATTTTTCCATTAGAATTGCCTTACGCATCAATAACATTGTCAATGAATATGGAAGAAAGGAAGAAAAGTCTTTGCAGTACTAATATATCTTTTTATTCAGCATAAGAAGTCATCTTCCGTATCTGTGAGGCAAGAAATTTAATAAGTTTGCAATGATATTCTTGGGTAGGGGGATTCAGGGAGAGTGCTGCACAGAATCTTAATTCTATTTAGCTTCAGAATATTTGATCCTGTTGTTCTGAAATCATATGCTGTGCTGGGTAGAATCAAGAATGACTCTCAGAGGAGAATTCATTTGGTAGGGTGTAGATGTCTCCATCTGTGGTAGCCCCAGCAGGCTTTCTTTATAGGTCAGTGGGAAGAAATGGCTACTTAGAGGGCATGATTCATCTCCTCCTAACATCTCTGTATAAAATAGTTCAGACAGACTGTAAACTAAATGTGTTTATATTATTATATGATTATACAAGCCAAACAAACAAATGTCTAAATTCAGCTGAGATGTATACCACTCTTACTGTCCAAAATGCACAGGCATCAAAATTTAGATTCACTTTGGTTTTCACAAAAAAGATGAGAACTTTCCTCATTTCATGTCATGTCATGTCATGTCATGTCATGTCATGTCATTTCATTTCATTTCATTATTTCATTTCATTTCATCACCATTTTACATTTCAGAGATTTGTTCTTCTTCAGAAGCAGAGAAGGAGACAGGAAATTTTCCTAAACTTACTTAAATTTTCTTATATCAGGAGCTACACAATGCAAGAATATTATTGAAGAAAATGTTAGTTTAGAATATTCAAGAGACTAATAGGCTTTCATTATAATAGCTAAATGTGTTTTCTGGGCCTAATGCAATGATCACCAAAGGCAAAGGGAAACTTAAAAAGTTTGAATGGTTTGAATGATACTTTTTGTAATCATCTCCTGAAATGACTGGGAAAAAAAAAAAAGTTTTAAAGGAAGTAGAGCTAAAGTGGGATTTCTGTTCTCCAGTAAAGGTTTTCTACATAGTTTCCATCACTCAGTTCCTTAATTTTATTCTTCCTTCCAATTTTTGAAAAAAAAAATAATCGATAACTATACATGTTTAGAATGATTAAGGAAATTCTTGAGTCCTTCTGGCTTATGTGATTGCTCTGCAGAAGAGGATAAATGGACTATAAGTGGTAACCTAGTTGCTGTTATTATTTATGGAAATTTCTGATTCAAGCAAATTAACTTGTCAGTAAAGTAAATATACAGTGTACACTGCTTCAGGATGCTACATATGGAAAGCAAAGTTACAGGAAAACCAGCCTGATATGCTATTGCTTTTTTGTGAAAGATTAGATGAATTTGTCTAAGAAATGGTTTTATGATGAACATTCACATAAACACTCAAAGTTATACATATCTACATATTATTATTATTATTATTATTATTATTATTATTATTATGAACAATTAGTTGTGTGATTGAATGTACCTTTAGTATAACATTCCCAAAAGAATTTATACTTACCACTAATGGTCTACTCTATGTCTTCAGTCCTGCTGGATTAATGGGCAATATTTAGAAATGTCGCCTGAAGCTCAGACTTGGGTACAAGCTGGTAGGTAGTAGTTTTTTCAACCAGCAGCTCATCTGGGGTAGATCGCTCCTCTCTGCTTCAGACGAACATGGATGCTGGGGAGGTTCAAGTTGCATAGCCAAATCAGTTAAATGCTTCCCCTTGTACAGAAGGATACAAATAAAATATTTGCTTTTTGTTCTATTTCAAGCAGTGCTTGTAGCTTTTGTGGGGGCTGAATGGGAAGAATGCTTATTGGCAGAAGTGCTTAGACGTGATCAAGGCCCCTGAGCAGAGCGTCTCACTAAGGCTGTAGATGTCACTAAGCCCTGGGCAGGAACCACCAGACTCCATGGAGAAAAGCAGTTTTAGCAAGATTTCTAACTGCAGTCTGTAAATCCAGAAAATATTCTAATCTGGGGATGCTTAGATGTTGGAATTTATTTCCAAACTGGAAAAGGCATAATTCTAAACTAAGAAAAGTGAGACAGGGCTATGTATTTGTCCATCGGACTGTGTAGCTCAATACCACCCAAAGAATCTGGAACTTGAACTCTGACTTTTGTTCAGGGAGGTTGGAGATGGTAGAGTGTGAATTTATTTCTAGATGAATTACAAGACAATGGAGAAAAAAAAATATCTGGGGTTCATTGAAATTATATCCATGGTGTATATTTTCTTTAATATATTAGATGCCTTTCTAAAAGTAAAACAACTTCTCAGTCATTTCTTCATAAATATCATTCACTGAACTCCAAACTGCCTGTGAATAGTGCTGGAAGCTGCATCCTGAACTCAAACCTCACCTCTTATAAACTAATCTTGCAGATAAGGACATATTTATTCTCATTGTCAAGCATCTGATCTTCACATCCCTGTATCTCTCCTGATGTCAAAGCATGAGAATGTTTTTTTCCACCAATTAAAGACTTTTGGCAGAATTTAGAATGTCCAGAGTTCTCTACAGGTAGAGAGCAACGTTATCATTAGTATGTAAAAAGTACAGTCATCAACGTGTTCTAGACCCAGGCCACTTTATCTGTGAAGCCATGTGTGCTGAACACATACAGCAAGTATACCAAGATGCAGAATTCTTGTGAGAGAGGAGTGGAGAGCTAGGGGAACTATATACATCTCCATTGTCAGAGTCTGGCCAAACACAAATTTCTGTGCACCTGACACAAAATGATGACACAATTACAAAGCTCCCCCACTGAGATGAAGCCACTGTTCAGCTTTTTTTTTTTTTTTTTTTTTTTTCAGCAGATATTTGAATGTTTAAGGTTAGCCAAGTGAGACTTATCTTTTGCAAGCTCCTGCTGCAGTTCATGGAGAGGGCAATTTAGAGCAGAAACCTACCTGAGCTGCTCTCCAGAGGATCCTATTTCATTCTATTGACTATAATGGGAAACTAGGGAAGATGTGAGGTCAGATTTAGCCTTTGCAAATTCCTCACTCTACCTTGAAAGTATAGGGTGACTAGATCCTCCATTCTGCATCCTAATAGTCTTGTATTACTATGGTATTTGGGGCCTTCTATGTAACACTGAGACAACATATTTAACATTGGTTTCTACTCAGATAACCTACAACAGGCATCTGCCATATGCGTTACTGTTATAGCATTTCCCTTGACTTTATCAGCAGAGTAGGTTATTCGAACTATTCACTGCTGTTTTGATAATAAACTTCATAGCAGGTCTTACAACTTAATTAGACACAGAATATTTGTTTGATTTAATTTTAACAATAAAAATATTGGCAACCTAGTCAAAAGGGTTCTCTGCAAAGTCAATGGATAACATTAAACATCTCCAAAGCACAACAAAGATGAATGGGACTAATAGATAAGGTAGGTGTTTCTAGGTCACAGAATGAATTGTCTTCTGGAGGTTTTGAAGATTAGATAAACATCTATTACTTGCCTTTATAACATCTATTGTAGGAAGTCCTGATTCCACATTTGGCCCTCAGATATGTTAAGTAAGAACAACGACTACTAAAAAACCAGCAATAATACATTAGACTGCAGTGAATACATGATAATTAAACAATGTATTTGCATCTGTCTCTGCTACTTCTTGGTTCCTGCAGTGTGGTATGTTGCAAAAATATTTTGACCTAGTTCTTGGTGTCTAACACTTGAAAAAACTTTATATACCACATTTTAATTTTAGAAAGAAGAGTGAATCTCAGGTTATAACTAAAGTATTTGTAGAAGTAGCAAGATTTAAACACTGGGATTCTTTTACAAGTAGTTCTGTCACAAGCAACAGGGACTAAATACAGAAATCAAGTAATCTTTTACTCTGGGGAAATTGTTTCAAGTCAATCACAGCCCCATGAATAAGAATGTGATCAGAACAGATGCATATTTCTTTCTTTTTTTTTTTCTTGTTCCTTGTTTCTTTTTTTTTTCTTTTTCCTTTTTTTTTTTTTTTTTTTAAATAATTCATTTCAACATAGAACCAGCATTTGTCTTCTAGCTAATAATTCAAAATCAAAGACAGCATGGGAGAAATAGTGGTAGGGGGAGGAGAAGTGAATTCAGAATGTCCAGAAAAATATTGAGGAAGTTTGTTGAAAAAATTTACTTCTGAATTGATAGCAAAATTGGGAAACAAACAAACAAACAAACAAACAAACAATAAAATGCATAAATTTTCATTATGATTTAATAATCAGCTTCCTATATAAGTCATGTCAAGGTCAACACAGATATGAGACCGCATTTGGTGAAGTTATGCTGCTTTACGGCAAAAAAGGGAATAAAAAAAAGGAAGAGTATTTCACCCACTGGTTTGTAGCCTGAAGCCGCTTGAGTTTGCATTGCAAAGTATCTCAAAAACATGTTCATAAGCTTCTTTGTGAAACACCTGCTGCCAACAGAAGGCATATGGATCCTTGAAAATTCACATATTACCTGGAAGTACAGTCCCACAGACATACGTTAACTATCAAAAATTATTCAAAGCTAATTTGATCTCCCAGTTGGAGTCGTCACTGAGACAAGAACACAGTGAGGGAAAAATAGATCTCTGATTGTTCCTTACACTTTTACAATTTAAAGTGTCTTCATATTGCAACACAAAACTCTTAACATATAACCAGGGGTTTGGGCATAATCCCATTTCTTTTTCCTTTTGACACAATTTCATAAGCATTTCTTGGAAGGAAAGGATCTGTTAACATCTGGCATTGAAATTGATGGAGTTTTTGCTGTTTTTTTTCAGTTGCTTTTTGTTTTGTTAAACACAGAATTAATTTAATAAAATCTGTCTCATTTGTAGAATTGCCTGCTGGTATAAATATGAAAAAGTTACAGCAGCAGTTTGAAACCTCTTTAAAAATTAAAATCCGATGTTGTCTACAAAGTCATTTTGACTGCTTTTAGGCAAGATTTGCAGATGACAGCATACTATTTTAGAAAAGGCAGGATCCTTGTTCTTTTCACAGCAACATATCTATGGAAGAGCTAAAGGTATCTTCATCTATAAGTGCAACTTTTTATTTACCTCTTCCTCCATTATATTTCAGGGGAATATTACCAAGGAACAATAAATTTAAAATGAAGGAAGCACTGCTTTAAAAATATTCTGCAATTAGCAAGCAATATATGTTGCTGATATAAAAATGCCAAAGATAATATTTTTACACTGCATTGTCATAACTTCTGCACTCTGCAGGTTTCTGTAAGGAGGAAAACATTCACAAGTTTTAAATTAAAAGTACTTTTAACTCATAAGGTACTAAGAATTAGCTATTCACATCCTAGGTGTGTCAGAAGTGTTTTCCCTTTTGTGTTACAGCAAATGGAATTGAGAAACACTCAATATTTATTCTTTAAGCAAGGTCTTAAGGCCATGCAGATGTTGACAGTCTCCACATGAACCTTTCAAGGTTCACTGAAAATTCTGTTGAGCAATTGTTGTGTTTTGAGTCACCCCATACTGTGATAAACAGAACACAAGCCTTTATGGAAGCCAGCTCAGTAAAGCTCGCAGTGTACGGCAATCATAAAGAGATATTAACAAAGTAATCTGGGTGTCTTCCATTGCTGGTATAGGTCAGTGGTACACACTTGTTGTGGTTTAGCCCGGCTGGCAGCCAAACACCACACAGCCGTTCGCTCACCCTCCCCCCTCCCTCTCCAGGATGGGGGAGAGAAACGGGAAAGTGAAGCCTGTGAGTTGAGATAACGACAGTTTATTAAGACAGGAAAAATAATAACAATAATAATAATAATAATAATAATAATAGTATTAATAGTAATAATGTGTACAAAATAAGTGATGCACAATGCAATTGCTCACCACCCGTTGACCGATGCCCAGCCTATCCCCGAGCAGCCGCCCCCCCACCCCGGCTAGCCACCCCTATATATTGTTCAGCATGACGTCAGATGGTATGGAATACCCCTTTGGCCAGTTTGGGTCAGCTGTCCTGGGTCTGTCCCCTCCCAGCTCCTGCTGCACCCCCAGCCTGCTCGCTAGCAGGACAGAGCGAGAAGCTGAAAAGTCCTTGGCTTGGTGTAAGCATTGCTCTACAACAATTAAAACATCAGCATGTTATCAGCGCTCTTCTCATCCTAATCCAAAACATAACACCCTGCCAGCTACTAGGAGGAAAATTAACTCTGTCCTACCTGAAACCAGGACAACACTGAAAACCACATATCTTATTTGGAATTATATCATAAATTAGACAACAAAAATAAAGAGTAAACACAGAGAAAAGAGAGAAGATGGCCCAGAAACTCTAATGACATTTAAAGTGATGAAAATTAAGGAGTTTACATGAGATGGGAAATGAGGAAAAAAAAAAAAAACATGTGATAAATAGACAATGAACTATTCATCACAGTGGAGAAATCACTCACATTCCAGATCACTGGAATTCCATACAAGAATTCAGAGATATCATATGAAACTGAAATTAAATAAAAACAGAACTGAGATTTCTGTGTAACTACCTGAAGGATATGACAGCAATAGGAATGCAAAGATCACCAGATAGCTCTCAGGGAGAATTTGCATGTTGTTCACTAATTGTAAACTCTTCAATTAACTATTAGAACTTGTTTCATCTGTTTAAGTTACATTGAACATAATGCTTAAAGAACAAATTCTTCAAGATCAGCTTGTTTTGCCTGTTCAGAGAAGAGTTTAGAGTTGTACATCTTCTGTGATCCCCTTGGGAGAGAATGGGTGATGACACATAGAGGTTATAGTCCATACAAGTCCATCGTAGGAAATATAAATACAGGGGAGCAAATGATATCTCTGATGAAACTTGTGACATGATATTCTTGTTCAATTTTTGGTTAAAATATTGTAATTTTGACTGAACCCCAGAACTATTCTGCTTTGATACATTCATTGCACAGGATTTGCCTTACTGGAAACAGATGTGTATATTTAACCTTTCGCTTCCTACATATCTATATATTTACTGATATATAATGGTATACCTACGTTCTGTATATCTCGGGTTCCCTTCAGAACCCAAAGAGGGAAATTAACATGTTATAATGTGAATAACCTTATCCTAAAATTACTGTCTAAAACTGACAGATGAGTTGAGTTTCTCCCTGAAGGTGCCCACCAATGGACTGGTTCAGAAACAGACATCCACAATGTGGTGAGATGAATTCTATCCATGACTTCTGAGAATAATACCATTGAAATGAACCCATAAAAGCCAAGCTGGCAAGAAAGCTGTAGAAGTTCACAGAAGGGAATTTTTAAAAATAATATTCCTCTTGCCTTAGATTTCTTTTAAATGATACTCATAGCAACAGAGAGAAAATAATTCTCAACTTGGTGAGACACCAAAAATAAAGATGTGGTAGCAGTTTGCAGACAGCTAAAAGTCTAAGCTGCAGAAAAGCTGGAATTTGGGTGAGTCCTGGGGTGGACTCGCTGTATTATGGACTCGCTGTATTATGGACTCGCTGTATTCTTGTACCTTTCTTTGAGTTGCATGCTTCCTCTATGGCCTGCAGACAGAGAGACAGGACCCTTCTAGATGTTCTTAAATCAGACATAGAATTTTACCACTTTTTAAAAGGGAATATATCATCTGATTCAAAGGCTAATCCTATCTCTTTCAGAGAGTGCAATGAATGTTGAGTTAACCTCTCTGCTTTGAACAAAGGTTTCCTGGTCTTTCCTTAACTTTACTGGATGTTGTTGAATAGCAACAATATGGTGACCTGTGTATTACAATAGAACTCAAATCTCCCATTGGCATTTCTGTATCACTGTTCATTTTCTATTAGGCTGGCCTGACTTCTTCCCATTCTTGTTATTACGTTGCAAAAAAACAGGTTATAGATTCACTTCTTTTGCCTCTTAGGAACAGAATGTAGAAAGAAGGAAGAACCAGGATTTCTTTGATGAGACTTTACTTGTTAGATGCTAATTGTACTATTTGTGCTTTAGTAGAAGTCATAGTCCTTTTTAAGCACTCCTGAATGTATTTATTAAAGGAAGAAAAATGAATAAAAGGGTCAAATTCTAAAAACAGATATTGTCTTCCATGCATAACCATAGTGACAAACATTTTCCTCAGAAACATTTTAACTCCTGGCACTGCTAGCATACTTTGAGAAAAAAAAAAAAAAAGGGGGGTTCTGTGATCCCAGTGGCATGTATTGTTTTTGGCCTCTAATAAAAGTGATTTTTCCCTGTGGGGAAAGACAACTAGATGGATTATGCTGGGAA
This sequence comes from Cygnus atratus, assembly GCF_013377495.2. Lineage (NCBI taxonomy): Eukaryota > Metazoa > Chordata > Aves > Anseriformes > Anatidae > Cygnus > Cygnus atratus. The sequence continues at coordinate 199,301,940 of NC_066362.1, read as the reverse complement.
TAGCTTGTGTCATCAAACCAGCTTGCCAAGATAGTGGCACACAATGGAGATGGCAAATCTCCACACTGCTGATGAGTGTAAGGAGCTCTTTGTTCTCAACCAGTGGGAATTGCTGGTTCAGGTCCAGTAAGCCATGGGCCGAAAAGAAGGAAGTCAAGAAGAAATACAGTGAACCAAGCTCACAAAATAAAGTAGAAACAGCACCAACTTTCTATACAATTTGACATACTACTGAGCAGATTAATGGCACTTTTCTTTTCAACTTGACCTTAACAAGACCTCTGAATTTGCAAGCTCTAAAATTTCTGGTGCAAGTTTTAGTAGAGTCAGTTCTTCCCAGCTGTTTTAATGTTACATTGACACCTGTGAGGCCTGATGATGACTAAAAATCCAAACTTACATTTCAAGTTCAGACATTTGTAACATGATTGTTATTTACATTGGTACAAATGGAAGTCTGAAAGCAAAAATCACTAAACTTACAAAAACTGCTACCTTGTCGTTCTGTTTCACTAAAAGATGGGAGCAAGATAATTGAAATCATTTGCATACAGAGTTGTTAAATAAATTAAGAATTTATTTAGCATTTGAATACAGTGCTATGAAATGTCACAGCAAGACCTGGCTTATGTGTCTTACAAAGCATCAGGTTAGAAATATGTGAACAGGCACAGGCAAAACACAGCACTGAAGCAATGTCTGTGAGTGCACAAAGTTCCAAAGAAATCAGCAGAACTTTGTTGTAAATAATGGACTTTTTTATTTTTTATTTTTTATTTTTTTTGCCTATGGAAAACAGCCAGTGGGGAAAACAGCTAGGAAAAAAAAAAAAAATCTAAGAGAAATAAAAAGTGGACCTATTTTCTTACCCTACAGTGAGAGTTGCACTCAGAGGTACATATTTCATTTCTGAAACTGCAAATCAAAGCCACAAATCCAGAGCTGTTTTTGAAAGTTTATTTTAGCCTAAACTTTGCCTTTTATTATTTTTAACTCAGAAGACAGAAGGCCGTAAGTTCTTAAATATGGTAAAGATAGCCTAGGTTCTGAAAAATTAGCAAAGACCAGTCTTTATCATATTGTTTAATTCTGGCACTTGCTATTTGTGCTGCTTATCCTGTTGAAAAGACAGCAGCAAAGAGTCATCAGTTCAAAGAAGGCTATGATTTATATTTACATTTATATAGCAGCTCTTATCCCATAGGATTTGGAAGCACTATTCACAGACATACCCAAACACATAGAAATGGACTTTTACTACATCATCTTTAATTTTCAGGATTGTGATGGTCAGAGAGAACACAAGACAATATTTTATAAAAGCAAGGGGAAAATTCAGAGTAAAATTATCACCCCTGAAAAATAGGAAATAGCTGGATATCCAAAATAATCAGCTCAGCTACAGTCAAATTGGCTGTACATACTAGCAAAACTAGTCTAAAAGAATAAAACATCTGCATGACTTTCTTCAAAATCCATGATTATGAAACTGCCTTATTTACTCTACTCAAACAGAGAGCCTGTGTTTGCTTTGCATATTTGCTTTGATCTAAAATGAGAACATAAAAAGAAGGGGAAATTTTTGGTTCATTCAGACCAGTTCAGCTTTTCATCCAGAACCGTCACTGACTGAAGTGGGAGTTTGCATTCAAATGTATTCAAACATAGTCTTCTTTTGATGATGAATTGTTTATCCTTTGTTTTTCTGGAATGCAGTGGTGAAGTGAGGTACTGTAAAAGCCTTTGCTTCACAAGGACTTTACTATCTTGTATACACACCATACAACTACAACTCACGACACAAACTTTATTTAGACAAGTACCTTATGCACCTGAACAACTCTAGGTCCTGGGGTCTGAGGGAGACCAAGCATACATGTTTTATTTTCCAGATGGAAACACTTGATTGCAAGATGCACAGAACAATGAAAAAACTCTCTGATGCATGAGAAATGCTCAAGATTTAGTGGACCTTCAACGGTGCCAAAAAAGCTTTAGTCAGAGTCTGCTCATCTTCATACCAGCAGACCAGTTGCATGGCCTAGATGTTTTGGAAATGCAGCCTAAGCTTCAGAGATCCCTCTGGAAGAAAATGCAATGAAAATATACTACTATGAGACAAATGCAAACCCCCACTCATCAGCACTGACCACTTAACCAGCCATTGAAGGGCATTAAATTTTTATAGATCCACCACATCCCCTGTTGCATTCCAAGGTTAAAATGATGGGACTTTTTTTACTACCTTAGTTTATAGACAATATAAAACTTAGTATTGCAGTACACTAATTCATAAAAAGCCTCTTTTTTTTTTTTTTTTTTTAGCAAAAAGAGAAAAATAAATGCCATGTGCAGTGTCAGCTGAAGAAAAAGTTTTTCAAGCAGTTGCAGTTTTTGCTAACACAAATACAGTAAACATAATAAATCCTTATGAAAATTAAAATTCCCATGCTTTCTGAGCCATTGCAGTCCATTTGTTATTACCCTTTTAATCTATAATTTATTCAAATCCAATCTCTTCTTTCTCAAATCAGAAGATTTCCTGCCACAATGGGTCTATAATTAGATATCAGCATAATGTAGTGTAGTATAATTACCTATATAATATATACCCATTTATTAAAACATGCATATTAATATATAATAGTATTTACAGTAGACTAGATTAGATGTGATTTATCATCAAGGCAAACTTTCTACTCAAAGGTCATTCTCTTTCTGAAAGCACTGGGGTGTCATGCGAGTCCAGGCACAGCCACCAAGGGACGAAGACAGATGAAGGAAGTGTACTCCCTGGGTACACCATCTTAGTTTGGAAAAAGACAGCATAAGACAACAGTTAAGAGGTGTCTCAAATTCTGTGGAAGCTGTCTGTTCTTGTGCAGATATGAAAGGTATAAAGAGCTCTGGGCAGAAAAGAGATGAGCTGCACTAGGTAGATATTAACTTGGCCAAAACACAATGCAGTGAAAGCAAGAGCAGAGGAGCAGCAGGGATGCTGTTGAATTCTGCTTCAAGGAGCAGGTGCTGAGCCTTCTTGCATCCAAACAGGAGCAGTGAGTGATAAAATAAAAATCACTGATGCTTGGCCAAGGATATGAATTTTTCTTGGTCATGACAGGATGCATATCAGAGAAGACAGCTGCCTGCTCAGACCAGCATGCCAATGCTCAAGTAAAAGCTGTCATGTCAGTACAGGCATGGCATGGTCGCACACTCATCTTGGAGGGTCACCTCGTCTGACAGGGCTGTTGGTTGAGCTTTTCATAGCCACAGGCAGAGCAACGCTTTGGGCAGCACCATGCCCACACAATTTTAGGTCTGTTCACAGTTAAATGGATCCTCACTTCAGTCAGTGCCCAGAGACAGTTTTAAATTGTTCCACCTGGATTTGTAACAAGGAGCCATTTCAGTGTTCTGTTGCATGAGCTGGGTCCCCAAATTAGATGAATTTACCCCATTCCCCCAGACCATTATCTCTTGGATTAATCCCTTATTATTTCCAAAGGTTCCTAGTTTTTAAAGCCAGACTGTCATCAATTAATATGAGATTTTGTATAACACAGACATAGTTAATCCCTGAATTAATGACTGTCTGAAGTACTAGCATAATATGTAAAAGAATATTCAGTGTTGGTTAGCTGAGTCATAGTGGAAACAATGGAAAGTCCCTAACATTCAAGAACTTTTCTTCCACCCAAGTAACACTAAAAATAAGTAATTTCTAGTCTGAATGAGTTTAGTTTACACTTTTTAACGACTGGATCTTGTTACATCTCCTGTTAAGCTGAAGAGCTCCCCGTGGTCATATTTTTCTTCTCTTTGTTGACTTTAATAGATGGTAGGCTCTCACCACCTTCTCTTTGTCAAGTTAAAGAATCTGAGATCCCCAAGTACAGGATTATTTTCCAGTAATGTAATCATTCTCATCTCCTTTCAAACTTAACCTTGTTAAAAAATCATTAATAGCACTGGTATATTTCTTGTACTTGGGTACTGGTGATGCTAGCAAGTAGCTCCTTACAAAATTGCCAGCTGCATTTTTTTTTCTCCTATACTTCCAGTTCCTCACTAGCTGTCATTTCCTCCTTGGCTCATAAGTGTTGAGCGCAGCAACAGGCTTCTTCCCATCATTTAGTCCACCAACCTATGCATCTCCTGCAGCTTTTGACAGCTTTCCCTTAGTCTAATCCCAGACCAGTGTCTGAGTCATTTTAGAAAGGAATGTCTAAATGTCTATCATTGAGGTCATGTACGGTATTGAGAGACCTCCGCAGACTCATAGAAAATGATGGACTGTAGTAAGAGTTACACAAAGATAATGGAGCTCTAGGATCCTCTGGCAATGCCCAGAAAAGGTCTCCAAGATAACTGTATGTTGATTTAAAGTCCTCTGGATCCAACCTATGCACATGATTTTGTTGTTCTCACTGAGGGCTTGAGAAGGGTTGAAGGTAGAGACAGGTGGGCCAGAAGGAAAAACCCTAATAACAGCAAGAAAATTATGTTGGCAGAAGGACGGATTATCTTTGCCTACATGGAGGGAGGTTTACTGTAATAATACAGGAAAACAGTTTTATCATCACAGAAGCATCTGCACTAGGAATGCTTTGTAGCTGTAATGTAGAGGTGTCTCTTTTGGTATTTGTAACCCTGAGGAAAGAGCAGGATCCTTCAGCCAGGAGCCATGGTCACTCTCTTTAGCATCACAATCTTCTTTCAGTATGACCTTGAATAATGCACTTCATCCTTTTTTTTTTTTTTTCTTTTTTCCCTTTCATCAAAGAAAGCTTTCTTTAAGAGTTCCCTACATATATGACTTTGTTTCAGGCAATACCCTTGATCTCAGTGAAGACCTAATGCCTCAAAATTCCTGATTGTAACTAATGTGTCATCAGCCTAACCAGCCTCAAAATGACCACTGTGGAATACAGCACCTTGAAAGAGGCTTTGAAGTACCTGCATTTCTGTTCAGAAATCTTTCTTGCTTTACATCTGCGTGAGCACAATTGACTTTGTCTCCTCAACAGGAATCAGGCTATATACTAAGGCAATAGCACACCCTGACTAGTGTCAGATGATGCAGATACTTAGAGGACATTCTGTACACAAAAAAAATAGTTGTGGATAATATTCTTCTAGTTTTCTAGATGTAGGGCCTCTTCAACTGAAGACACATTATGTTTGTTTTTTTGGAAGAGCATTCAAAACAATTCGACTTTCTGAAATATTCCTTTTTAAGAAAAAAAAAGCTCATTAACTTATCATTGTTTCCAAGAACCATTCAGTGTAAACCCAGTTCACAAAAGTGCTCCCAAACTAACTCAAATCTCCCTGATTTATAAGGCTTTCGTAACTGAACATCATTCAGGGAAGATTCTGTGAGTGGTTTCCAGTTTCTTTGGCTGAATTTAAGAGGTAAAAAGACAGACACTATCCTTCCAGTGAGAGATGACAGATCCTTGAGCTGAACTGCAAGTTTTGACGAGCTTTAAAACTGTCACAGTTTTTAAAATATTTAAGAAAAATTCAGTTTGTTCCATTTGTGCTTTGTGGGGAAAAAATAGCTTAATTCATTGTTCTTTTTATGTTTGGACATTTTTCCATAGCAGGTAGATTCACATCAGTGGGCATCTCTGGTGTTCATCTGTGAAATTGATATCATGCGAAAGCGGCAGTGACAGGGGGAAAAATGTCTCTTCCAGAGGAAGCACTTCCAGGGACTGGCTTACTGCTTTTTCTGATTCAATGTGAGACTTGAAGCTCTGTTAACTTGTTGCTCTGTGTGTGGCAACTGGGCTCTGACATTAGAGCTTATCTGAGCACCCAACATTTTTTTGGGAGAGGACATAGATCAGGAAGGCAGATTTGACACTGAAAAACTACAGATAAACAGCCTAGGCTTTCTATGGTATGGTTAGACAACTGCAAGTGATCCAGTTATAGCTAGTTAATGTTATAGTTGCTGACAGTCCTGTCCACTCTTTTTACTCTAGTTTTTTGTAGTCTCTGGGTTAGCATAAATCACCTGTAACGTTAGAGCTTGTAAATGAAGTTAGTGTGGAGGATGGAGGAAGTCCAGACAAACGTACATGTTACTAAATCTGCCTCCTGCACTGTTGATGCATCATGCATGGACTCTGTACCAGTGTAGCAGAATAACTGGACAACTAATTTTAATAGGAGAGACATATGAAATGTGATAAAGTCATGGAAGGTTTAATGAACATGTTATAAATCCTGGAACAGTGAAATGTCTTCTATATGTTCTCTATATGCTTTTTTAAGCTCCACATTAATGTAGGTATAATTAAATAAACAAACAAAACACAAAAAGACATCCCACAAAAGAAGTAAGATATATGGAAAAAGTTTTGACTAGCTAACTATCAACTGAAGTATCAACTGTTTATGACATTAACATGTTTCCATACCTAATTTGTCTTAAAATAGATTAGAAGCCCAGATGAAATAATTGAGGGTCCGGTGATGAGAAAAATATTTCAAATCTGGAGACATAATGCAAAAAGCAGAATGCTTCTGTGCCTTTATAACGGATTCCTAAGATATTATTAGGAATCTGAATGCAATAAAATATAATAAAAATCTAAACAATTAGAAAAATATTCAGTTGATAAATTTACTTGAAGATTGCAGTTACATTCCTTTAATGGTTAGCTGTTTGCTGTTTTGCAGGTAACAATCTGACATAAATCCTGCTCAGTAAAGCTGGTTTCTTTTACCATTAGGCATGTCCTGTGCACAACTGAAGATAATGTTAGTTGATGAGAAGCCCGACATGAGCCAGCAATGTGTGCTTGCAGCCCCAAAAGCCAACTAACCTGGGCTTCATTAAAAGGACCGTGGCCAGCAGGGTGTGAGAGGGGGGTTGTTCCCCTCTGCTCTGCTCTTGTGAGGCCCACCTGGAGCCCTATGTTCAACTCTGGGGCCCGCAGCACAAGAAGGATGTGGAAGGATTAGAACAAACCCAGAGGAGGGCCACAAGGGTGATCAGAGGGCTGGAGCACCTCTCCTGTGAAGACAGGCTGAGGGAGTTGGGGTTGTTCAGCCTGGAGAAGAGAAGGCTCCAGGGAGACCTTACAGTGGCCTGCCAGTACCTAAAGGGGGCTACAGGAAAGCTGGGGAGGGACTCTTTGTCGGGGGTGCAGTGATAGGACAACAGGGAAAGTCTTTAAACTAAAAGAAGGTAGGTTTAGGTTAGATATTCAGAAGAAATTCTTCACTCACAGGGTGGTGAGGCAGTGAAACAGGCTGCCCAGAGAAGCTGTGGATTCCCCATCCCTGGAGGTGTTCAAGGCCAGGCTGGATGGGGCTTTGAGCAACCTGGTCTGGTGGGAGGTGTCCCTGCCCATGGCAGGGGGTTGGAACTGGATGGGCTTTAAGTTCCCTTCCAACCCAAACAATTCTGTGGTTCTACGATTCTATGAGCCTATGAGTGGGAATGAAGATGAAAATGTGTAAACTATGTCATTTGATGGAGTGAATCTGAATAACATGGGTAGTAATGCCTATCCTATGGAACACAAGAGCCTGCCATACCTTGATGTGAAAATTCCTCTGCCTGAAAAAGGCTTAGGCACCTCTTCCTAAAGGAGCAGGCAGAAAAGCAGGCAAAAAAGCATAATACTTTTCTCTGCTCTTTGTAGACCTCCACAGGGTTTGAGTATTTAAAAAATATATATATTCTTTAAAATTGGGACCAGATTGTTATCTGTATACTAGTAGTTATATGCTGGTACTTTTTAACTACTAAGATATCTAAATTCTCTCAGCTTGGCTTACATTTAAGACAGAAGTAAAGCAAAACAACCCATTTACGTTATTCTGAGCTTGTACAATGCCTGGCACATAACCAGGAGTTGCCAGCTGGGTACAGGATGATATTAACACCTGGATCAGCATGTAGGTGATATTAAGACTTGAGCAAGATAAGCTTGAGAGACCTGACTTTAAAGCAAAGGACATCTGTCTATCACACACCCTCCACAAGGCTTCCAACAGGTAGGGTAGGAAAGATGATTTCTAAGAAATGGTCAGAAGGAAGACAATAGACTTTGTGAAATTTGACAAGAGTTTGTGCCAAGCAGAAGGCTCCATAAAATAATATAGCCAAAAAAAAAAAAAAAAGAGATCCACCACCTTCTACGTCCATAAAGATCAAACACTTGAACTGTGCCTTGTTCCCTTAACCTACAGAAGAAAAACAGTTGTCCTCACTCAGCCATCTCAGCCTTACTCTCCTCTGTTCCCCAGAATTAAATACCAGCTCCTGTGCCTATGTGCTGATGTGTGTCAGTATTTAAGACAACAAGTTTTATGGTATATTACTGTGGATATATCTTTAGTGAACCCAAAAACTAAGAAAGACAATTTCCCTACTGGAAAAGATTAATTACCTGAGACATCTTTAAAGATACATTTTTAAGGTCTAGTTTTTTACTTTCATTTCCTGAAATTCTGGGTTCATTAAATTTCAGAGGTGACACTTACTGTACCTTCCTGTGACTATAAAAATAAAGGAGCTATTCATAGGTACAGCACAGACATAACATACTGGGCTAGTGTCTGTCATGAGCAGCTCTTGGGTCTCTTTCAGCCTGATTTTCTCTTTTGTTGATCATACTGCTTCATGAAGCTTTGTTTCCTTTAAAAATAAATAAAATAAAATAAAATAAAATAAAATAAAATAAAAATCCAAAGAGCTATGCAATTTAAATTTGAGTAACAACTCAGGTACTGAATCAGACTAAAGGTGCAAGTAGTCTAATGTGAAACAGTCAGTAATGGATGATTAAAAATGGTTTAAAAACAGACAATATAATGGCTGGAAATTTACTGATTTCCTGAGCCGGAACCTGCTTCTGGACTGTCTTCCTTAATAGACTCTATTGGATTTATCTTTCAGGAAGATCCCTAATACTTTTTGTAAGCATGCTGTGGCAATGAGTTTAATATTTAATTTTGCTGTGAAGAGGAAAGGAAAGGAAAAGGAAAAGGAAAGGAAAGGAAAGGAAAGGAAAGGAAAGGAAAGGAAAGGAAAGGAAAGGAAAGGAAAGGAAAGGAAAGGAAAGGAAAGGAAAGGAAAGGAAAGGAAAAAGGTTGTTGTCTAACAATTTTGTTGGGACCCTCATGGTTCTTGTTTGTAAGAAGTTGGAATTAAATATCTTTATTACTGAAGGGTCACAACCCAATTATTTTTTCTACAAGAGATATTTTATATGTGTCCAAAGATACTTATAGGTATAGAGATCATACTTGCAGTGGATGACTCTCTTTTTCTGTTTGGGCATGAAAATAATACAGCAAACCAAAAATCAGAAATAAAATGATAAATTGAAAGAGCTTTAGAATTGAAACAGGCACCATTTTTTCACTCAGGATCTACAGGTGCTGAGACCTGGTAGACAAAGCTAAATCACAACGGCAGATGAGGACCTACTCTCCTGATGTAAGCTTACATCCGCATCCTGCCAACGGATGGTGCAGTGACCAGTGACATTGGGGGAATAAAGGCTGCTTTCATCCTTTATTAATATTTAATTTGCCTTTCACTGGGCCTGAACTATTTCTATTACTGTTACTACAACTGTTACTATCACTATTGTTTTTTATCAGTAGTATATATTCTGGGAGGCAGGATTAAGCAGATGGTGTGCTCATTAATATTCTTACCTGGGCAGGGAGAAAGCCTTACCAAGTTGGAGAGGTTTTGATTTACAGACACTCAGATGGCACAGCCTGCATAAAACACAGTTAGAAGAGACTAACAGCTGCGCAGCTGTTATGACTGACCACTTTTGTAGATGAAAAAGGGTGAAGGGTTGTCTGTCAAAACTCTCTCCCTGTGATGTTGTGGTTTAAACCCGGAGGTGTGTTATCACCATTGTTTTCATCAAAAATCCAGAACACAGCATCAGATGAGCCTCTGTGAAGAAAATTAACCACATCCCAGCCAAAACCATGACAGATATCCACCTGGTGGATAAGTGGCCTTTGAAAATCCTCCTTGAAACTTTTAAAATATTTGTGGCTATCTTGAAATCTTTCCTACTTGGGATCGGCTCCATCTTTTCCGATGTACTCTGATTATTTTCATCCAGCCATTTTCTGTTTTCTAGAGACCATGCTTCTTTTTGGCAAACCTTGCTCCTGTCTGGAGCCCTTTGTCTGCATTCCATTTGCACTGAAAAATCTCTGGGGAGGCTGAGAGCAGATGAATGCCTTGACCTTCTCCACACATCTCAAAACATTTAACAAAGAAGGTCAGTATCATTTATCCCCTTGCTGTAGATAAGGAAAGTGAAATATAGAGAGGGCAAATGAAATGACTAGTCTCACTCACCAAGGAAATCAATGGCATAGCCAGCGCCAGGTCTCTCAGACCCAGGTGGTACTTCTAGTCCCTGACCTCATGCTGGCTGGGGGAATGTAGTCCTGATTAGCAGCATATCAATTACAGACAATGGCTGCTGGGTTTTACAAAGGATTTTAGGACTTTGATGTGTGGTTTTCATCCAAATTGGAGCACATTTGAAAGTTCTCCAAGAAAAAAAAAAAAATTTCTTTTTCCTTCTGTTTTGAAATGTTTTATGTGAACAGAAGTGAAGTTTTTGTTGTTGTTGTTTTGTTTTGATAGTGATTCTGAAAATTTACCTTTTATTGCAGTACATGATAACCTCAAATAATAAAACAGGCAAGTGAAAAGGGGTAATTTCAAAAAAAAAATAAATCCAAACACATTGTCAATTGGATGTCATGACTGTTCTACCTCCTTTGGAAAAAAATTCTATTGTGAGATTTTCCAAAGCAAAATGTGGACTTCACATGCTGCTTGGGTTTCAATGGCACCACACATTGTTTAGCATGTGATTCCAGTGGGATTTATCAGTTGGTCTTTAGATATTGTGCTTAGGTACAGAACAATGTGTAAAATTACAAAGTGGACAGATATAATTACAGATTCTCTTTTCTGCTCTCCTAGCAAGTCAGAATGTTATGACCAAGAGCAACAGAGCATTGCTTAATTGTACTAGATGAACTAGGATTTCTCACTGCAAGCTCTCTAAAATGGGAACACGTGTGCTTTCTGGGGTGCAATATGCCAGTAGCTGACAATACAAGTTGCAGTTACAACCTTCTAAGCTGACTGCACAGCCAGCAGGGAGGGAAGACTGTTAACTTTCCAAAGTCACACAGTATTCATCCAGAGCCACTGCTCTGCAGGGCAGATGCTGAGTCTGGTAAGTTTTCCCAGTTAGGTTGCTTTTATTTGTTCTCATTATAATTCTGAGTTGGTTTGATATCTACATACTAACAAACTGATCTTTTCACAAATGCTTTCTCAAATACAATTGAAACTGAACCGGAAGAGTGTGCTTTATCTAGTTAATTTAGCTAGTGAGATATTATATTTCATAACAAAGAATCCCTAAGGCCACACGATTTGGTTTAATTTTCACCTGGTATTTATCACTGTGTATGCTCCAAATTTCATTAGTATCTACAGACGCAACAGCAGGTACTTGGATCATACAAAGACTTTTGGAGCCAGATCCAGAGAGACGCAGAGTAATGGAATGGCAGCAATCCAAGTTCTAAAATAAATGTAATCTGTCTGCTGCTAATGAGAAACAAAACATTAGCTTCAAACTCTTCCAGAGCATGAAACCATCACTTGAATGTTTGATTGCATGAAGAACTCCTTAAGTCCTCACAACTGTATTTGGAATAAGCTACAACATTTCCAAACGACATGTATTGAAGCAAAGGCAATTGCAGCCTGCTAACATAGTTTTGTTTGGATCACAATAGCAGCCAGGAAGCACAGTGAGATCAGAGCTCTGCCACATAGGTACTGCAAAGGCAGTCCTTTCCCTGCTATAGATCCTTTCAGAAACAGAAGGTGGGAGGGGAAAAATAGTATTTGGTGATGAAACAAATCAATTAAAAAATTACTGACTAAGGATTCCTGGATCTTAGCATAGTAGATGCTACTACTTCCTTCAGGATGGTACAACATTTGCACTGAAATCAGCCTAGATGGTATAAATGGGTCTCTTATAAATTGGTCTTCTCTTCCAGCCCAGTGGGAACACTGAGAAAACAAAACAAAACAAAAACAAACAATAACAACAACAGACTGTTTTTTTTTATTATTTTATTTTATTATTATTTTTGAGAAGAAGTAGTACTGGAGGATCCCACTCTTTCCCTTTTGAGACTAAAATTACAAATGCAGCCAAGGTTTGTTTTGGATGAAGTCTGAAAGGACAACATTTCAGGAGCAAATAAACCTCATATGGAAAAGGCATCTGACAGGTCACTTGGTCCATGAAAGATATTGGTCTTCATGCTATGCTGACAAACAAGGAGATAAGTATGCAAAAGAGCCTTAAAAGGAAAACTTAATGTTTAGGAAGTATCACTTTCTCTGGATTGGAAAGAATTGTTTGTGGAATGGTTGTTATTTGCAGTGAGGAGAAACAATTTTTAAGGGATTCAGAAAATATTCAGGCTAAATAAGTGTTTATCTGAAAGCTATAGAAGGTGCCAGCTCACTAGTAAAAGCCCCATCAAAGCAGAAAGAAGGTGAAGCAGTGATGAGTATGGATGTTTTTGACAAAATATCCCTTAATAGGAAAATTACATTATTGCCATGAGAAAGCAACATAAGATGGGATCAAAAAGGAAAGAAAAGTCTTCTGAAAAATACAATACTGGACACCCCAGAAATTTGTACTTTGCAAGGGGAAATAGTTGTATAGAAATGCATTTTTATACGTCAGGTCTAAATTTGCTGAATTAAAGAATAAATAGATTTAATCTATTTATGATAATTGCATTTTTCAAAAGAAGACACTGAACCTTTAGAGATCTGTTCAGCCATTAAGATCTCAGCTATCCTATGAAATCTCTTGTTTCTTGATAGGTAGCATCTTGATTAAGTTTAGAAAGACACGAAAGCTTCCACCATCCTCATCTCTGACATTAGAAAGGTCTGACTTTACTTACCATTGAATAGCAGAAATGGTTTCTCCAAACAGTAAATTGTCTGAACTCTCTTAATGTCTCTTACACCCCACAACAACAAGGCTCTCAGACTTAGATAACAAGTCCAGACATTGACATGCAATTTTTAGAGACTTAGGTAATTTTATTCTTTTATTTGGGTTATGAAAAATATATTTTTAGCAATAAAATAGTCTGGCACACAGCATTTCTAAGATAACTGCAAAACAGTTCCCATGTTGAACAACAATTTGAAACCAAGGCTTTGCTGAACTTAACTGTTGCTATTACTTAGACTAAATGAGTAGAGACAGCAGATGTTGCAGGGCAAATCCAGGTTGACAAATAACTTCAGGTGCTGTCGCTCAGTCCATACATTTTGAAACACAGATAAGTGGTCATTAGAAACAGTCCCTTAATTCAATCTGGTGTGTGCATACTAAAAGGTGGTAACACCTATACAAATCTAGAATGGAAAAGCCAAGGGTAAGAGGGACCACCTGTGATAGCAGGAACTGCACGTATTGACCCAAGAAGTATTAGTTCATTTCAAGTAAGTATTTGCACTGCTTAATATCGCAGCAACTTGCAACTTTAATTGATAACAAGTTAAAACATACACCCTTGGCTCATTATCCCCAGAAGAGTTTGTTAGTAGTAAGTTAAAGAGAAGGCTGAATGACTGTCTTGGAAGAAGAAATCTCCCCTGCAGCAATATGTACTTGGTTAGATGAATCCCATACAGGTAGTCACAGCTGCTGACCTGCACTTTATTTTTCCAAGTGCCGTGCAAACACATAACAAAGAACTCATCCAAAACCACATGCAAACAGAAGTTGTACGAGATCAAGTGATGACCTGTGATCTAAACAATAAAACATAGTGTTGCTGAGGACAAATTCTTGTCCTGTTTGGAGCTATTTTGTATATTGAACAGCAAATTAAAAATAAGGAAGAATTTGAAACAGTATTGAAGCAGCTGTGCAGATGTTTTTAAGCATTTTTCCCAAATGTGTTAAGCATTATGGGAGAAAGTTTAGCGTTCCTACCTCAAGGACTTAACTTGTGAATAGTGTAAGCTTTATTTATGGTCTCATGAAAGCTTCATGTCTTACTAGGAGGGACAATGCAGAATATAGAAATGGTCACTAGCAATATCTGAAAGTAAACCAGCAGTTATATTTATGTTAATGTAAGAGCAATGTATCTTAGACATAATTGATGTAATGTACTGAAGAAAACCCATGATAAGTAAGAAGGGAGAAGGAAATTTCTGGCTTGATTTTTGTTATATATTTTTGTAATATGTTTATATATATTAAAAAGTTAGCACTGGCATTTTTTAATTATTTTATTTTTATTTTTTTGCAATGAAGAGGAGTTCATTATGCAAGGCACCATTTAAATAGACCCAAAAGATCTCTGGCAAAGAAGTAACTCATCACATAAATGCCTCATTATGCACTGATTTAATGTTATTTGCATGCATTATAATAAAGCTGTGACCTTTAACACCAGGTGAAGTTTAGTGTGTGTATTTTAAATGAGCTTTTGGATTTTTTCATTATTTTTTCCTATCCTTTATGATTTTTCAATCTAGCTTGTTCAATTTAAATTAAAAAAAATTTAACAGATGGCTAAACAGACCTCACTTTTCTATATGATTTCATGAAACATACAGATACACAGAAATGTTGTCCACAGGCACATCTGTGTTAAATTAAGGTAAACTCATTAAAACTCATTCTACTAAGCTAGTCAGACTTTCATAATAAGCCAATGTCAGCAAAACAATTTTAAGTCATTCTGTGATACTGTGTGGTTCTTGAAATGATGTGTTGTGTCCTTCAGGAGGCGGTCAAAGCACATGGAAAAGCAAGGAACATTAAAGGATTCTATACTTAGATTTCTCAATTTGAAAAAAAAAAATACAATACTCAGATCTGTATTAACTTAGATTAGGGAACCTAAATTACTAATATTTGCAACTCATGTTCACTTTAATTATAATACTAATATTCAGGTTCAAGTTTTCAAAAGAAGTGGCATAACTGTAACTGTGACACAGAAACGACTATCTCCAAAAGGAGTTGGCCATGTGTATAAAACCGGGGAAGTTAAATCCTTCTCTGCCAAGATAATGAAGACTTATACACATGGACAAATATAACCCCCCTGTTGTCTACAGTGATATCACAGTATGATAACCAAGAACTGATTTGAAGTAGCTTCAAATGGATTGGAGACCAGTATTTTAAAAATAGCAGGTCTCGTTCCAATGCCCAAATACTCCTCCTTCCCCGACACTGTAATACAATTTATCTTTCTGAATATAGAAAATGTGATTAACTAAATTCACTATTTAGAAGCCAGAAACTTGAGCTGGTTAGACAAATAGAAAGTTATTCAAGGATGTCCCCAGAATCAAAATAAAATAACATAAAATAACATGAAATTAAGAAGCTGCTACATTTGCCCAGACCTTTCCCTATCAGGTTGCTTGGTCATTAAATCTTAAGTCAGCCTCCAAATGCAAAAGCTGTGGGCTTAAGTGCAAGGAAGGAAAAAAGTTAAAAGAAAAAAACAAAACAGGAAAGACATTTAGATAGTTCTAATAAATGGTAATATAACCTCTGTTATAAACAATGACATCAAGTTCAGGTTTTGATGCATATTTGTCATCCACCCATCCTATTTTCTTCACGCTTCCTTCATCTGTCATCTTCTACATGATGTTTTCATGGACTAGCACTTTAAAGCTCCTAGTTCTCCCTGTAGATTGATTATAAAAAAAAAAAAAAAAAAAAAAAAAAGGTAGAAAACTTGTTAAATATAAATGGCTAGGTGTTATTTTCCTTCCACTTTCAAGTTCACCACAGTGTAATATTACATGCTGATTTGCAAAATTTATTGTTGGTGCTCAGTAACCACAGTGATTACTGCAAAGTGAAGATGTATAACAAGAATCTCTATTCCCTCTGTTAAGTTACCTTTAGAAAGAAGGCGTATGTGAAGTGGTTGTAGAACAATGTGAGACTAAGCAAAAGTTTTTGTTGTTGTTGTTGTTGTTTTTTAATTTAATTTGAATTTGAAAGGGGTAAATAAATACTGCTAATTTGTTTAATTCTTATTCAGATGTTGTAGTTGCCTTTTTTTTTTTTTTTTTTTTTCCTCAGAGAAGATATATTTCAATGGTGTATTTCCAGTCACAGGGAAACACATTTACTGAAATTCTTATGAATGATCTTGTTCTCATAAGCACCTAAGTCCATCTGATTGCCCATTGGGAATGAGGTAGGGTCTTGTAAGCTGCTATTCTATAGGTAGTTAACTAACAAATGAAAACTTACCTCCAACCTTATGCTGCTGGATTCAGGTTTCACTTTTGTCTGAAGCAGTCAGAAATAAATAATGTTTAGATTGCAGTTGTATCTCGGGACCACCAGACCTAGTATGGAAGCAACAACAGCTTCATACATCTCTCACTCCCTGATTTTCATTGTTCCCATTTCTGGGATTGCTACCCTCCTAGAAAGAGAAGCAAAAAGGTTTCCAGGTAGCAGCATCACTTGTACTGTAAGGGAACCTTCCCTCCATCTCGAGCCTTTATATATCTTCTACAAGCTCTCCTAAGTAGCGTATGTCATATGCAGCAACCTTAAAGCACATTGCCCCTTTCCTTAGATGCTGAAAATACAACAGGAGAAACAAAGTGTGAGGGAGACACCTGGGTAATGCCTTAGTGGGCCATGATGACTCATCCAGCAATTCCATTCTCCTGGCATTACAGCTTGCCATAATACTACGAGGATGATGTTGCATGTTAGGGGTAGGACAATATCACCACGTATCTCAGTACAGCACAAACACAGTAATGAAATCCATATATACTCAGTGAAGGTTCCCAAAGCACTAAAAAGGCTGCAATTTCTTATTCTTTAGGGGAAAAAGAATATTGGTAGCAGTTTGGTGAAATGTATGTGACACCAGAGGGGTTAAGATGTCAGCCTCAGATGCCAAAATACAGGTTGCATTCTTGATATCCACTGCAAGCTGTCCTGACAGTGATTTGAGATGTGAATAGAATAAATTCTGCTTCTTCAGCTTAGAGCTAGAAGTCGTCAGACATAAATTTTAGCTAACATATCCCCACATATCACCAGCTGCAAGAGTTGGCATGACTTCTCTAGACTAGCCCAGAGGGTCTCCTCCGCTCAGGGAGAATATGATAGGATTTGGTGTAGTACAGCACTTCACCATCAGTTCCAAGAAGGGTAAAATACACTATTTGTTACATTATCATAAATAACATAACAATAACAATAATAATGTCCACTCTACATTATTCCCTAGATTTTCTGGAAGAATATTCAGAGTCGTGCTCCCTCCCCCCGCCCTTTTTTTTTTTATTTATTTTTCTGCTGCCTGTTAAACAATTTCATCTGAAAACAAGACAAAAAAAGCAGTATACCTACATTATTATTATTATTATTATTGTTATTGCTATTACTATTATTATTAATGATAATAATAATAATAATAATAATAATAATAATTTTAAACTTGTTAAATGGAACCACAATGCTTTTTTCATCTGAATCAGTTCAAAATTAAGTTTCTCATTCAGGAACACAGTAGTACTTCATAGCTAATATAGTCTGGACACCTTATGCTCCCATTCTAAGATATGGACTCAGATGTTGTCCCACAGTATGTCTGAAAATCCTGTGGCACCGATCATGTACCATCGAGGTTTGTTAGGAGGGAGATGCTTTCTCAGTACCAGTGGAAATGCAGGGAAGAGTAAGGGAATCAGGAATCCGACCTCTACCAGTAAGCTTGGTCTATGGCTAAGCTGACTACAAACTAAATATTTTGATGTTTGTTAAAGTGACACTAATGAAGTTTTTTTTTCTTTTGATAATTTCTATAGAAATTTTTGATTTGTTAGATCTTCCCCTATATTGAAACTTTGGTATCAAATCTATGGATCTTTTACTGAGGGAACATGAAAATGTTTTAAGATTGGCTAGTTTATCAAAAGTGGCTTTTACATTTTCCTCTTTACATTTTTACATTTTTACTCCTTAATTTTGCTGGTTGTTTAGCATTGTCTTCTTTTTTTTTTTTTTATATATATATATATCTAAAAGTTCATATTAAAGTGACTTTAAAACATTGCTTATAAATATCAGAAACTTCCTCCTTCCACTTTTTCATGTGGAATTTCATATTATGATTCAGATTTTTGAATAGAAAAATAAGCTTTAAAAACTTTTAAACAGTAACTATTTAGATGTTAATTTTTAAATAATAATAATAAAAAAACTTAGTTGCTGAAAATGTTTTTTGTTTGTTTGTTTGTTTTGTTTCTTTTTCTGTTTCTATTTTGGGGAAAAACAAGAGTTCATAACCACAGAATTTCTTGCAAGTCTGCTTACTCTCATGCCCACCAATTTGCACAAAGGTCATACCTTGAAAGACAGCTTAAAAAACTTTCCCTATCGTAACCAAGATTTAATTGGAAATGTTGTTTTTGAAATGTAGTTTTCTCATTCATTAATGGGCAAATGTAGTAGAACAACATGCATTAGGAATTCAAAAGATGAGTGTGTACCACAAGTCTTGCATAACTGAGCTATTTATTCCAGCTTGTGCTGCATTTAGTGCCGTGGTTTCTCTCCTCATAAGGTGTACACTTGATATCCACTGTTGGGACTGCAGTAGACGTGGCAAGGGACCTGGTTGAGACTGTATGAATAATGTGTGTAGGGATTAAAACAGAAAAGGTGAACGAGAAATGGATGATTGATAGAAGACCTGGGCTGGTTTATAATTAGTACTGTTTTATAATACTTACTGCAACACTGTCAATTATAAACATCCTGATGATCATCCTCTTCCTCCTTATTTAGGCCTTAATGAGCATTATATTTGGTTTCAATTACTGGCATATACAACCACTTTGTAACAACTTTCCTCCAGAAGTGCTGAAGCATTAAAAAGAGAGTAAGAAACATTTAAAATGGCAGGTCTTGAGCAATCTTTCTGCGTTGCCTTTCTCAGAGTCAACATTCATTTTCTTTGGCCTTAATAAGTCTCCTCTGAATGATTTTCAGTCAAAAGGGAGAAGAGGAAGAAGGATTATGTAGCCTGCAGATCAGCAATCAATAGCTCAGGGATGGCTTCAGCAGCACCTGGATGCCATTGCACAAGTCAGTGCTCATCCCCATGGAGATACTTATCAGAGTGCCCTGGAGGCATTCCTACCTGCATACCTTGATTTTTCTCCTGTGGGATGGTCCTTCTCCCTTCTTCCTTCCATTCTGCTGTCTGGATGTGGCTGAGGTGCACACCGGTAAGTGCACAGTAGGACAGTGCAAGCAGCCCACCCCATGGACATCAAGTTTCATCAGACTTGGGCACACCTGACTCTTAAAGAAGCAAAATAAAGCTGGCAGAATCTTTGAGTGGCAGCATATTGATCCCACTGATTTTTTCCTTACTTGCTAATTTCTACCTTGAGGAAGAAAATAGACACTTGAACAATCCCTGAGTGCCAGACTGTACTTGTATTTGACATGGCATGGAGTTTTGGGGCCATGTGGCAGTGGACAAGAAATTTCATCCGCTGAGTCTCAGCTCCAGACACAGAAAATAAGACAATGCTTCCCACTGCACTGGGCTGCTGCAGAAGAATTAATTAGACTGCTTTTCATTTGGTATGACTTCATCAAAATGCTGGTGAAAAGAAACAATAATGAAAGACCTTTATCAGTTTCTGAAGATTTAGAAAAGAAAGAAAAGGAAAGAAAGGAAAAGAAAAAGCAGCAATTGACCAGCTGAAAAACTGATAATTACAGTCTGTGTGTGTTTTTCTGTCCAAACTTAAAATGATAAGATGATAATTGCTTTGGACAAGCAATATCCAGACGGGGAGCAGAACACACCATTCTCAAGTTTTGCACTTTACAGGAAGCCAAAAGGAAAAAAAGGGATTTTATTTCTACAGGAAGATAATATCTATCTCTGGTTATTTGTTCTGTGTTTCCCCCCTGCAAACAATTATTTTGAATGAATGGCAAACAAAATGTCTTAACTGCATGTACAAATCTCACTGAAGTGAATGATAGCCTGCCAAATTTAAGCTAATTCATTAATCCACATGGTGTATGAGACTTCTGAATATTGGAGCACATAAAAAAATAAAAATAATAATAAAAAAATAAAATAAAAAATACAACCAACCAACCAAAAAACAAACAACAAAACAAACAACAGAAAAAAAAAAAACCTGAGCAATCAAAAAAACCTATTGAAATTATCCAGTATCAAGGGGAGAAATCATCTAAATTCCTGGCAGCAATAGTAACTACTCTCATCCTTAAGTCGTTGTGTTACACTACAGGAGAGGAGTCTATGGTGAATAGAGCCATCCATGCATTTTGAGAGAGATTCTGATGTCTCAGAGACTTACAATGTAGTGAAGGGAAATGGCCTGGCATCTGTGAGATTCCTAAAATTCGATCTCATTACTGAGGCTTGAATAAATGACCCCACTGGTTGCAAGGGTTGGACAGCTTCTAACCTGTATCGATGCTCAGCTGATGTGTGCTGCAGAACTTGATTATGCATCTCTTTTTATTAATAGTCACATTTTTCTTCATGAAAACTTAACAGTACACTGCCACACAGTTGGATTTCTTTGATTTTCTAAAATGAGCATATTTTGAATATTTAAAAAAATGTATATTCAGTTGCAGATCTTTTTTGTTTTCCATTTAAAATGTTCCATATATAAACAGAATAAGGTGAGTATTATCAAAGATTAAGTAAGGCCATTTTCATGTAGAGGTAAATTGCACTGAGACTGTGAATCTCTGATTATCTCTTTGTATTGGAAGCTTAATGCAGCTCAGAGAAAATAATAGTGAAGGGCCATGATAACAGCAGACAAGAAAATATATTCTGAGGAAATAATATGATAGAGTGGGGGGGTATTTTTAAGGTGGTTAAACCAGGAGTAATGGTCTAAAACTAGGTAAAGAAAGGTATTAAAAGTGAGCATTAAGAAGACTGTTCTAACATCTATGCCAGTTAGGGAGGACATTAAGTGAGGTCAATGAAGCAGTAGGGAAGAAGCCGTTAAAGCACGTGAAGGTAGATCTGTGGAAGACTAACATAGTACCTGTATGTACATAGATAAAGGCACCAGAACACCTCTGCCTTTCCCCTCCAAATAATCCTTCACCTCAGATAAGTAAAGTTCCTCATCATCAATCTTAAACAACAGAGAGGGAGAGAAGAAAATAAATATAGCAATATCTATATCTCTTTTTGGGGACTTTTGTCCTCACTTGAGGACATTTCTTGAATGCAAACTTCTTATGCACCTTCATGGCTTTGAGATGACTGAGGAGACTCCAGCAGAAAAGGGACAAGGGCTGCCAGCTGCAGGCACATCTGTAGGACAGGGCAAGATAGTGGTACTGGGCCACCCCTTTTTGCCCCTGTGTCCCACCGAAGAGAAGCAGGTCTCAGTTTCACCCTGTGCAGATGAGGACAAGATTTAAGATCATCCTCAAATTGTGAGTATGGGTGATTCAGCCATTGGCAGCCCAGATGCAGGCAGTGATCTGGAAATGCAGAGTGGGGTCAGGGAGTGCACTGGATTTAAACTAGTTTCTGACCTAATATTTTAAGTTAACAGTAGAATTTTTTAATTATTTTTTTTAACACCACTCTCCAGAAAAGGGGCAGTCTTCGGAGGGGCGTAGACAGTAAGTTACCAAAAAAATTAAAAAAAAAAAATAATTAAAATCCACACTTGATATGATCGATTTGTATTCTCATTTTCCAAGATTATGGTTAACCTTCTTCTATTTTCTGGGAGACATTTTAAAGAGAAGTAATTAAAAAACAATGACAAATTACAGCCCCATAATTATTGAAGATATTTGTGTTTCTTGGGAACTAGGACTGAGACAACCAGGATATTTCCACAACTCCAACAGTCAATTTTAGGTGTTTTTAGATAACAAGACAATAATGATGCGACACCTTTAACTGATAGTTATTCCTAAAAAGCTTTCCCCCAAACTGGAAGAATTTCCTTAAATACAGGAGACATCCTGTATCCATTGGGATAATGGTCTTAAACTAAAAGAGGATAGATTTAGATTAAACATTAGGAAGAAATTCTTTACTGTAAGGGTGGTGAGGCACTGGAACTGGCTGCTCAGAGAAGCTGTGGATGCCCCATCCCCGGAGGTGTTCAAGGCCAGGCTGGATGGGGCCTTGGCTAACCTGATCTAGCGGCTGGCATCCCTGCCCATGGCAGGGTGGTTGGAGTTATGTGATCTTTAAGGTCCCTTGAAACCCAAGCCATTCTATGATTCTGTGACTCATTCTATGATTCTATCCTGTGGGAAGACAATTGGACAGTTTTGTGCTAATTCATTTTTCAATTTCTCTATCCATAGTTCTCATTTCAAGCTTTCTGTATCTTCTCATTCTTTTATTACTATCAACAAAGCCAGCAAAGAGAAATATATATATATATTTTTTTCTTTAAATATTTGCTCTAGCTTGTGTAATTACTGTGCTTGGCAAGAGACATGAAACACTACTGAATTTTCCAACCTATTTCTTTTGAAGAGTAAAATACTGTTGCCTCCCTCTTAAGAAACCTCCAGAGGAAGCCAGAAATAAACATTGTTAAAAAAAATAAGGAAATAAAAAGAAGGGTGTGTAAATGTAAGAATGCAGCTGAGTTTTGAGCGTCCAGATTTTACATATTATTTGCACAAACAAGCCACTTCAAGGATCACAGTATCTCAGCTGACCCAGATTGCTCTAGTTTCCAAGCCCACTTGTTTGGAAAACATGCACAGCAAACACATCCTGTACAAAAGACTCAGCTTTGCTGAAAGGATGTCTGCTATTGAGGAACAAGAGAGAGGTTTTTCGAAAATTTCTCCTTTGGTTTCTCTTCCCTACTGAAATCACAAATAGATGACTACAGTAATAAGATCAAGCCTCCTGTTTAATTCAGAGCTTGATTAAGATGTAGATGAGTCTATAGCAGCTTGTCCTTGTTCTGTCTACCACAGTATGTAAGATTTTATTCCAGACTAAAGCTTTGGATCTCGTAGTTTCAGCAAAATTAATGATGTTGACATGCTATTTGAGTTAATCAGTATGACAGCCACATGGCAGCTATAGATCAGCCATCTATCTGGGTTGCTATGTGCTGAAATATTGACTTTTATGGCACATTTTCCCCTGCATTGCTAATGCTAAGTACTGGCGACACTTGCCCTCATTTTGCTGAATTTCTCTGTTCATGGAACTGACACATCTTGGAAAGAATTCTCAGCATAGAAGCACGGAGCATCCTGAATAGCAGCACAGCAGCTGCACACCCTAGCTGAAAAAGAGCGAGAGGTCAGCCTGCTTCCATGCTGTCTCGGGGCTTCACAGCCATGCCTGCACAAGGCTGCTGGGTTCTTGCTGGTGCACTGATTTCAAACATATATCAGAGATCCTTTGTACTTAAGCAGGTGAATGTACAAAAATCAGTTGGAAGCTTCTCTGACAAGAGCTGTTTTCAAGCTCTGTTGAAATTTGTTCATTCTACTGGGAGCAGGTTTGGGCATACAGGTTAAAAAGTTCAAGTGTCCAAATTAATTAAGTATCTACATCCCAGATACTTGCTATGAGAATTGAGAGACTTGTTCCTTCCTTGAAGGAACCTGACTATCCCTCTACTCTCACAACACAGGCAGATCATCCATTTCATGCCATAACAGTTAAATCATCATAATTTACAGAATGGATTGGGGGTTATCTTTGAATGCTGTGCTGCAAACCATGTAGCACTTCAGCAGCTGCTGCAGGACCACCATGTGCACAAGCAGGATGAGGCACCCTGTGTGCAGCCTCGGGGGTGGCAGGAACATTGCTGTAGCCTTTGCACACCAAGTCCCATTGTCACATTCAACAGCATTTGCATGGTCACCACAGAAATGTCTAACAACAAACCCATGAAAATACATCAGACAGTAGTAGAAGAAGCCTCACAGCTTAAATTTTTTAGTTATACTGGCAAAACCCTGGGTGTATGGTGACAGAAGCCTGTTTTTGTGAGCTCATGCTGTCTTCAGCCATGTTATAAGGGTACTGATGAAAAAAATCTCAGCTGAATTACACAGCTTCTAAGAAAAGGGCTCTGTCAAGGCTGTGCCATGCTGAAAATATGCCCTTCAAAGTCCAAATCCAGTGTGAAAAGGAAATTGCACATAATTTCAAAGTTTGTCCTCAAACGTATTTCTGCCAATCAGCCAAATAATGGGCTAGAGAAATATTACATTTTCTGTTTTCAGTAGAAGAATACCATCCTTAATAATTCTATAATTTTATGAATAGACTGACTGTTTTCCTCATCCTCCTAGCTTGGCAAAGTGTACTGTCTTTAACCCATAGAGAATCATAAAACCACAGAAGGGTTTGGGTTGAAAGCGACCTTAAAGACCATGCAGTTCCACCTGCAGTTGTGAGTCTGGCTGGACAGGCTGAAAGTTGTGCTCGGGTAGCCTAGTTAAACAAAAGTTTTGCAGAAGGGCTCTTCAGTCTCCTCAAACCATATTTTCAGGTGTGGGCAGCTACTGGAGGTGGCTCAGCTGATAGGTTACCTGCAGTGGAAGAGCCCAGACCAGAAGATGTCATATTCGGTGGGTGGGAGAAAATGGCGGTGTCCAGTGCCATGGATAGCTCTGCAAGAGGGTGTTTTCCTCTTTCTTGAGCTTTCCTGCCAAGTACTCTGTACAGGTTTTCAATCAATTTAAGCTTGAAATGCATATAGGGACAAGTAATTGCTATGGGCAGATGAAACTAGCTGCTTTACAGGTTCCTACTTCAGACTCTAAAGGCACGGTTTTAACATCAGAACAACAGAAACTGTCTACATCCTTCTTGTGCTGGGGGCCCCAAAGCCGAACACAGTGCTCCAGCTGGGGCCTCACAAGGGCAGAATAGAGGGGGAAAATCACCTCCCTCGACCTGCTGGCCCCTCCTCTGCTGATGCAGCCCAGGATGTAGTTGGTCTTCTGAGCTGCAAGCATCCACTGCTGGCTCATGTCAAGCTTTTCATCCACCAATACCTCCGAGTCCTTCTCTTCAGGGCTGTTCTCAATGAGTGCTTCTCCCAGTCTGTGCTCATGTCTGGAATTACCCAGCACCCTGCATTTAGACTTGTTGAATGAACCTCATTAGGTTCATGTGGGCCCACCTCTCCAGCCTGTGCAGGTCCCTTTGGATGGCATCCCTTCCTTCTATCGTATCAACTGCACCACTCAGCTTGGTGTCATCTGCACATTTGCTGAGGGTGCACTCGATCCCACTATGTCATTGATTAAGATATTAAACAGTACCAGTCCAAGGACAGATCCCTGAGGTACACCACTTGTCCCTGGCCTCTACTTGGGCATAGATCCATTGATCACCACTCTCTGGGTGTGACCTTCAAGCCAATTCTTTGTCCATTGAATGGTCCACCCTTCAAATTCATATCTCTCCAATTTGGAGACTAGATTGTCATGGGGGATGGTGTCAAAGGCTTTGCAGAAGTCCAGGTAGATGACATTGATCATTTGTCAACTGATGCAGTTACTCCATCGCAGAAAGCCAACAGATTGGTCAGGCACAATTGTCCTTGGTGAAGCCATGCTGGCTGTCTTGGACCACCTACTAGTCCTGAGTGTGCCTTGACATTGTTTCCAGGAGGATTTGTTCTACGATCTTCCCAGGCAGAGGTGATGCTCACTGGTCTGTAGTTCCCTGGGTCCTCCTTTCTACCCTTTTTACAAATGGGAACAATGTTTCCCTTTTTCCAGTCACCAAGGACTTCACCTGACTGCCAGGACTTTTAAAATATGATGGAGACATCTTAGGAAGTCCTACTTCTACACTTCCTAAGTGAAAATATATAATTTGCATGATTTTCTTCAGGCTTAGAATAACTTCTCATGCAAAAATAGATAATTTCTATTGAATGGGGCTGTGGACAACAGCAGTAATGTAGAATGGGGTAAGGGTTCAGGACACAGACAGTAGGATGTGTGGATGTGTAGATGGCTGTATATTGCCTGTGTGTGTGCCATAACAGAGAAGAAAGGACTTTAAACAGTGCTATTTACTTATTAGACTCATGAAACGCCTGGAAGGAAGAAATGTCATGGATAAGGTCTGCCTACACCCATCCATGCATCAAATATCAACCATGCATCTACTGAGTATAAGACTAAAAGGTTGTAGCCCTGCAGAAAAATAACGATAAATGTGAGATTTCATTTCAGCTTTAAGCAAGAATATGCTAAGGATGAGTGCCTTGTGAACAACATGACACTTTGAAGCACTGCCAGCAATCGTCAGTAATTTTTGACAAATTTCCTAATGAGGTGTGTAGGCTCCTTTTATGAGAATCAAGCGCTGTGCTGCCCTGTTCTTAAGACTGAAAAGTATGATCATTTCAACACGACTTTTAACAATCCGAAATGCTTTACAGAGGTATATTGATTTTGAAGACAGGTTCAAGATAGAGATTTCTGAGGTCCACTCAGTTCCAGACCAAAAGGAGAAGAGAGAGTGAGAGAGAAAAAGAGAAAGATGCAGGTTATATATATATGATATGTCTAGCTGGGTCTTATACATAATTCATTCAGCATCCCCAGATGTTCTAAACCCTACTTATTTACTTGCAGAAATGTGTGTATGTGGGAGGAATCAAATGATTTAAAATAATAATAATAATAATAATTGGGCTCTGAAATGAGCAGGAATCATGAGTTGCAGCTCCAAGAAATAGGGCAGGGCAGGGCAGGAAAAGGAAGGGAAGGGAAGGGAAGGGAAGGGAAGGGAAGGGAAGGGAAGGGAAGGGAAGGGAAGGGAAGGGAAGGGAAGGGAAGGGAAGGGAAGGGAAGGGAAGGGAAAAGGGAAGGGAAGGGAAGGGAAGGGAAGGGAAGGGAAGGGAAGGGAAGGGAAGGGAAGGGAAGGGAAGGGAAGGGAAGGGAAGGGAAGGGAAAAGGGAAGGGAAAAGGGAAGGGAAGGGAAGGGAAGGGAAGGGAAGGGAAGGGAAGGGAAGGGAAGGGAAGGGAAGGGAAAAGGGAAGGGAAGGGAAGGGAAAAGGGAAGGGAAGGGAAGGGAAAAGGGAAGGGAAGGGAAGGGAAGGGAAGGGAAGGGAAGGGAAGGGAAGGGAAGGGAAGGGAAGGGAAGGGAAGGGAAGGGAAGGGAAGGGAAGGGAAGGGAAGGGAAGGGAAGGGAAGGGAAGGGAAGGGAAGGGAAGGGAAAAGGGAAGGGAAGGGAAGGGAAAAGGGAAGGGAAGGGAAGGGAAGGGAAGGGAAGGGAAGGGAAGGGAAGGGAAGGGAAGGGAAGGGAAGGGAAGGGAAGGGAAGGGAAGGGAAGGGAAGGGAAGGGAAGGGAAAAGGGAAGGGAAGGGAAAAGGGAAGGGAAGGGAAGGGAAGGGAAGGGAAGGGAAGGGAAGGGAAGGGAAGGGAAGGGAAGGGAAGGGAAGGGAAGGGAAGGGAAGGGAAGGGAAGGGAAGGGAAGGGAAGGGAAGGGAAGGGAAGGGAAGGGAAGGGAAGGGAAGGGAAGGGAAGGGAAGGGAAGGGAAGGGAAGGGAAAGGGAAAGGGAAAGGGAAAGGGAAGGGAAGGGAAGGGAAGGGAAGGGAAGGGAAAGGAAAGGAAAGGAAAGGAAAGGAAAGGAAAGGAAAGGAAAGGAAAGGAAAGGAAAGGAAAGGAAAGGAAAGGAAAGGAAAGGAAAGGAAAGGAAAGGAAAGGAAAGGAAAGGAAAGGAAAGGAAAGGAAAGGAAAGGAAAGGAAAGGAAAGGAAAAAGAAAAGAAGAGAAGAGAAGAGAAGAGAAGAGAAGAGAAGAGAAGAGAAGAGAAGAAAAAGAAAAGAAAAGAAAAGAAAAGAAAAGAAAAGAAAAGAAAAGAAAAGAAAAGAAAAGAAAAGAAAAGAAAAGAAAAGAAAAAAAGGAAAGGAAAAGAAAAGAAAAGAAAAGGAAAAGCAAAGAAAAGCAAAGAAAAAGAAAAGCAAAGCAAAGCAAAGCAAAGCAAAGAAAAGAAAAAAACAACAACATCAAAAAACATCATGTATTTGTCAAACAAAGCCCCCATATTTTTTGTGAATTAGCTTCTGCTGATGGTTTTTGTATATCCCTGCTCATGCTCATGATTAAGCTAGTATGAATCTCCCCTATCTTTCCCAGAATGTCTCGATACTCATTGCCTTTATGAGAAAGCCACAATGAAAATAACATTTTGGGAAGAGGAAAGGATGTGATACCACCACTAGGATGTGATAAAACAAGATAGCATATTACATTAGATGAAAAGACTCCTCTTCTCTTTTCCCATCTCCTCTTCCAGAGGGGAAACTACATGGGTGCCCATCTTTCAACAGCAGCAATTTGCCTGGCCCTTCAGGTATCAGAAACAGGCAAAGCCCATAGTGTGTTTCCACTATACATATATATCAGACACTCAGTTTGCCTGGAGAAGTTGTCAGATGTTGACTGAAAAAGCATCAATGGAAGAAGACATTTTACATGCCCTATGTCCTCCTCTCCTTTGTATTTACTACCAAAAAGAAGGAGGTTCTTTCCCCATTCTTGTACGTTGGATTCATAACCACAGAAGTATACTTGATCAACTTAGTGTCCTCATGTTCTTCTTGTTCTACTTCTCCAAGTAGCTAAATTAAAATTAAAGATCTCTATCTTCTTCAAGTATGATTTTCAGTCCTTTCTCATACTACTCAACACTCTTCTGGCTGTTTAACCTGTCCTCAGTATTGCCTCTCTTTCATTCTCTGGGACTTTGCCATTCATTTTAAACAGAAAGTGCCTCCTAAACAGAAAATATCTCGACTGATGTTCATTGTATAATTACATATGGAAAAAAAAGGCCAAAAGGTAACAGCTAGAGCCTTGGCCTCATATTGAGTTGCAAGGTGCGATCTTCAGTGTTACTGTGTGTTCACAACAAAGAAAGAATAAACTGAACATATGATTCATTGAGTCAGTTGCTCTCACATCCAAGATAGTACCATTAGGAGCTCGTTTTTGCTTGTTGATTTACAAATACTTTTCCATTAATGTCTAGTTTCATTTCAATTTGTCTTTGCTAAGTATTAATTTAACTTGAATTTGAGTGTACCAGTATCATGCAGGGTTACATTTTCTCTGAAAGTGATATTTATTTTTCTTTATTGTTCAAATAAGCGCTTAGATAGAGAAAATAAATCTATTTTCAACAGTAGAATTTTTTTTTTTCAACAGCAAGTAAAATCAACTTGCATTGTTGATCTAATGGACTATCAGTCAAGCTGCTCTTGCTCTGAACAGCTAGTGTAGGAGATTTTGCATAGTTAGTGATATTAAGGAGCAGATATTCTTTCCTCAAACTTAAGTGTAGAAGTGAAGAAGATATCCTCTCATGGAGACCCAATCACTATTATAGACTTGTGAAACTACATCATACAAATATTAAATAATTGAAATAAAAACCAAGGAAGTAAAGTACGTTGTTCATGAGTAGCGTGAATATTATAGATGTGATGGGAAAAGTGAGTATCCATGAGCTCCAGCCTCTCTCTGCTGGCTGCAGATGATTATCTTAAACACCTAGTCTTATATGGCAATATAAAATGCAATGAATACCTCACTTCCACTGACTCTTTTACTGGTTAGATAGAAAAACTAGGACATTGTCAAGAACTTCTGCTAAATTGCTCATGTTTTAAGACAAATCAGTTCATAGACATTGAATCAACTGAATACTTTTGACACTCTGACCTCTTTTTCTGAACAGACTTTCTTCTGCCTTCTAGTGATATGTCTATGCGTTAGCTTCCCTCTGCATAGGCTTCTAACAGAAATGACCTGAAAAAAAATTGTGATGGTTTACAGGGTTTGTGGATAAGGCAACTGCTAAATGGCATGAAGGCACACCCTGATGACTTGTGAGCAGCAGCTAGACTTACTTCCAGCTCTGCTGCCCACCATTCAGAGAGAAAGATACATTCTCAAACAACATACATGGAATTATAATTTCATGATAGATAGCTCTGTTGCTGTGTGAAGGATGCCACTCAATTCTGAGGGAATATCTTGTTTCAGAAAACAACAACAACAACAAACAAACAGACAAAGATGCCAACAAAAATAAAAATCAGAGGAAGATAAAAGCTTTGAGAAAACACTATTATATTCTCCAGAAATAAGAAAGAAGAACACAAATCTCACTGCTAACTGCTGTTAAAATCCCATCTATTTCTCTGCTATTATTATTAAGTGGGGTCATAAACCTAACAGAAAAGTGGGTTTAGAAGGAAGCTAGCAAAATTAAAATGGTATAACAGAGAGTTAGCACAGTCACACCAAGGATTCAGAGCCAATGTGCCAATATGTCAGAACCCAATTTATCTTCTTTTCCATCTTGCTTTTTAGGATAACTACATCAGGTTGGACAATTCAGTCCCTCAGGCTGTGCACAGCATGCATCTCTTTGAGAGCCAAGAGTAGATCTGGGATTCTTTATGATCAGCTCCCTACTGTGTACTAACAAGCAGCCATGTAACATATTGGGAAGGTGTGAGTATGTCAAGCTTTTCCCCAGCTGGATATAAAAATAGGAAATGAGCTCCAAGAGAAAAGCATAACAATGATATCAGCAACAGTGACAGAATAGTTTGTCAAATGTGTGGGACACATGATACATTTCAGCTTAGAGAAGGCTGAGGGGAGGCCTCATGGCGGCCTGCAGCTCCCTCACGACTGGGGTGGAGGGGCAGGTGCTGAGCTCTGCTCTCTGGGGACAGTGACAGGACCCAAGGGAATGGCATGGAGCTGGGAAAGGGGAGGGTCAGGCTGGGTGTTAGGATAAAGTTCTTCACCAAGAGGTGGTGGGCACCTCAACAGGCCTCCCAGGGCCGTGGTCGTGGCACTAACCTGCTGTTCAAGAAGCATTTGGACAATGCTCAGATACATGGTCTGATTTTTGGGTAGACCTATTGTCCAGGAGTTAAACTCAATGATCCCTGGGGATCCCTTCCGACCTGGGATATTCTGTGATTCTACGATTCTATGATGATACTCGCAGGACTGCCCTGCTGGTATGAGGTCACCATGGGAGCTTTTTGCAGTGGGACCTTACTTGTAGAAGTGAATTGAGAGGCTTATGGAGAGGTTGAACTCATCTGCTGTCCCTCTATCATTAAAAAGATGAAGGC
Organism: Cygnus atratus; assembly: GCF_013377495.2. Classification (NCBI taxonomy): domain Eukaryota; kingdom Metazoa; phylum Chordata; class Aves; order Anseriformes; family Anatidae; genus Cygnus; species Cygnus atratus. The sequence continues at coordinate 199,270,622 of NC_066362.1, read as the reverse complement.
TCTTCTCCCATATTTCTTGTTTCCATTCCTTTCAGTGAGAGACAGATGGCACATCTTCCTCCACATTATTTGCTGCCATTAATTATAATTTTTTGTTTGCTAATTTTATCCCCTTGCACAATCCTCAGATCTATCCTTAATTATCAGAATGCTCTCAGGAGAAAGATTTTAGTTCTGACTTTGATTTATTTATTTATTTATTTATGATACTTACACTTGAATATTTTGAAGTGCAGAAGGTATTTTATAGCCTCTGCAACTTTTAAATAAAGCTTTTACATTAGTCAGTTGAATTTGTCAGAGAGTTTTCATGAACTATATCTACCAAGTGTTCTTTGTGGCTGTTCTTTGTGATGTTTTGATATATGCATGGGGAACAAGACTCATCTTTGCTCCCTGGTGGAAATTGTGTGAACCTTCTAGTTCTGTCTGCCATAAATGCTCATGACTTTGCATTTGAATTCCATTAGCCTTGAATACCCTACAAATAATCTCTCTGTAGTAAACTTGCTTCTTAGAGCATCAAATAAAATACAGAACAGAAGGATTTTTAATATGGAGAGAAAAAATTTATTTAAGACATGTATTTAGCATGGTTACTTAGTTATTTCACTTACAATGGAAGTTGCAGTTTATAGCAGTGGGAAAAATATGTCAGTGTTCATGGTTTGGTTGCAACCACTCATTTTGAAAGAAACCATACTATTTTTCTCTTAAGCACTATTTAGTTAACCCATAATCTGCATAATATCTTCAACAGTCCTACACAATCTTTTTTACAACATATACAGAAGAGATGTCTAAAATACATTTGGTCCTGAACAGAAAGCCGTGGGTTACTTTTCACTGAACAGCTTTTATCATAGATATTGTGAACATTATAGAAATACCTGATCCCTAATTCTCCTTAAAGAAAGAAATATTAGCTCCTTGGAACACCATTATTATAAAGAAAAAGATAAAAAAAAAATCAGAAAAAAATTCTGCCTCTACCAGAGCAGAAATGTTGTGGCTGAATTTCAAGCCATTTCCTAGCATCCAAGAAACTGAAAGCACACTTCACAACTCCGATATCCCTGTGACCTTGGCGGACTGTAAAGACTTGGATGTCAGACTTTCAGCTGTGCAATGCAAAACCAAGCTCTTCAACAAACCATACAAGTCAGTGTCCCTGAACAGTGGCTCAAGAATCAGGACTTACCCTTTTCCCTTTGAGTGATTTATCAGAGTGGTAAAAAATATTGAGCTGCTGCTTAAGAAAAACCATAGTACACTGGACCCATGAGGAATATATGCATAATTCATGACTGATCAACAGTGAGGAATGACTGATCAACAGTGAGGAAGGAAGAGTAACTACTTATTTTCCCACTTTTTTTTTTTAGTAGACATGCAATTTATAAAGGAAATTGCACAGTCATCTTTATTCAAAAATTATAGGTCAGGCAGTTTCTTGATCACATCAGGAAAAAAAAATATATGTATGTTACAGGTATGATATAGGTTATAAGTATATTATGTATATATATCAGTTTTCAAGACCATAAATATACTAAAGTATGGGGAAATAATGGGAGATGGGAAAAAAATGGAAGGAATCTAGAAGTTCCCCCAGGCACTTTGGACCTATAAAATCCACTGTCTGACACCATGAAACAAAAGCAGATTTGTTTCTGCTCTTAGCTATCTTGTTTGCAATACAAAAAACAAATCCATAACAGTGTCAATTAAAACAAGAAGCAAGTTCTAAATGACTGAGTGGTTATTCCATGTAAGGACATCATATGTTATTTTTTTTTGGCAAAATGAAGACATATGCCAGACTTAGGATAATGAGTAATAGTAGGTTAGATTTGAAGTTCTACTTCAGTTGTTGACTTCCCTCTGTTGCTACCTATAAAGGCTAAACTGGTTACCATATTTCAGCTGACCTCTGGGAAATTTTAAAGCAGATGGACTTTGCCCATTAGTTAAGCTGAAATACCGTCCATCTGAGGAAAGAATACATATACACAAACACAGAGTTACTGTGCATCAGGCTTTACCAGGTAACTAGCTAAATGTGGTCACTTGACTATGTGGGAGCATGTAACAGATGTAAACACGCATACATAGTGCTGCAGAGACTCTGGGATCCCTTACCTGACTTGCAGAAAGATTCGTGTGTCTTGTAGGTCTTGTGTCATGTTAACCAGCCTTGTATTGATGCTTTGGACATCTGAAGGTGTCTGAGAAAGTACTAGGTATCTAGGTTTAGGTACCTAAATTGCTCTCTCTGTTTTTATTTTTGCATCAATTACTTGTTTATAGAGTAACAGCTGTACCTCAAGGGCATGAAGTACTGAAATATCAGATTACTAATGAAAATATATGTGCCCTAGATCATGTCATATGCAGCTCCTAGAGAATCATCCCTGCACTTAGAAAAAAATCTCAACAATATTAAAAAAAAAAGAAAAGACTAATGTTAAAGCTTCAATAATTCATCAAAATCCAGTTTAATAAATAATAAACCATATAACTAAATATCTAATCACCCAGCTCCTGATTCTCGTGACTCACTGTTTATTACCTTCTCAATAAATTCATTTGCGTGACTTACCAAGCTAAATGGTTAAGAATAAAAAGGTTAATTGAAGGTTGGAGCAGGATACATTATTGAGAAGTTGACATATTGCTTTGATGTTATGAATAATCTGGAAGTAGTTCAATAGAGTTGCAGTCGTTTTTCCCAAGCCTGAACTTGACCTGCAGTCTTTCTTCTGGAAGCATTGTCACTTCTTTATGTCTAACAGGGCTTTGAGCAATTATTTTTTTTTCTCCCTCCCTTCTTAAGAATATGAATTATTAATGGCATGAAGAATACATTCAGGGAAGAAAAAGCCAGAGCAAATCACAGCTTCCCAAACTCGTAAGATTTGGTAAAAAAGGAGAACAAAAAAGTTAAACATCCATACCTGAGGTTGCTCGTTTGCATGCCAACAAAAGATAGTGAAGGAACTACAAAGAAGCTTTGAAATGAGAGGATTATTAGAACAAGAAGAATTTTGAATTAATCAGGACACGCTTGTATAAGCAGATCCAAGATGCCAGAGGGTTTGGAAACTCTTTTTCTGTAAATCACTTCCTATCACAGAAACTCTCTGTGAAAGGAAGATGGGGAGGTGAGCTTAGAGGGGCAGGTGGGGAGGAGGTAGACCTATTTCTGAGATACTCTGAATTAATGCAGATGTCAAGCAGGAGCTGAGTGTGTGGAAATAGGACTATATATGAAAATAAAGATTTTGCAGCTACCTTGCTAATGATGAGGGGCAGATCCTCACCAGGTGTTATTTGTCAAAGATCCAACAGAGGTAATGCAAATCCCACTAGCTGAGGATTTATCCCTCTAATTCATGCTATTTCTCCTCTTCACTCAGCCTCATCTCCTTTCATTTTTATGATAAACAGGACTTGAACTCTGCTGAGCCTCACATTTCTGCATCTCATTGATGACTCATTAAGATTTTATCATTCTAGTGACATGTTATTGAACCCAGTTTCCTTAGGGGGCTGGTCTGGTGATTACAGGAGTAACCAGTGACTGCTTAATCACCCACTTCATTATATTCGTATTAATAATAAATACCAGGAGGTAGACAGTTATAATCACATTGCTAGTTTAGGAAGACATGAGGCCATAAATGTTGGCAACGTTGAAATACGAATTCACTCTGAAATATCACATGGATAGATGTGACTTGGAAGGTGCAGAGAAGGGTAAAAGAACATAAACACTGTTATTTTAAAGAGAGTTATTGTCTCAGCAACCATGATGCTGTTTAATTAAGTAGAAGAAAAATACTTCCTCAAGCAATGAGGAATACTTCTTTCAAGCTGCTTCAGCCTAGAAGAGATGAGCAAAAAAATATTCTCATGTCTGGCTGGGAAGCATCTTCCATCAGGAAAGAAACCTTCCATCAAGAAACCCTCACTAGCAGCCTTGCTGTGGTGCTCTTTGAAGCAAGAGGTCATAGATTTGTATGTTCATGAAGTCCATGAAGTACGGCCCATGCTTCTGGAATTCAACTCTTAGATCTTATATCAGCAGGGAATTTCAGCAAGTCTCACAACACAGCAGTTCCCCACACGTACCAGTAGTGCTGAGCGGACAGTCCCTTTGGACTTTAATGAACTGTGGCAATCTGTGAACACTGTAGGCTTGTTACTGTATGATCCATCATGACGTGGCAAAAATGCTGAGCTGTATGTGTGCTGAACTGCAGGCACAGACAGAAAAGGGAGTTTTGCTGGTTTACCATATTTGCCTATTAGAAGGTTAGAAGAAACTGTCATGTAGAAGCACTTACTTATAACAGAAGTATAGGGTGACTAACTTTTGGACATGTCAGTTAAAGTAGGTATTGAGCGAGGGCTTTTGAGGGAAAATATTGGACTGGGGAGTCGTGGATAGCAATACTATTTCTCCCAGAACAAGTTAATGCTTTCATGGCTGAAGATTTCTGAAAACTGCAGGTTTCCAATCCCTTCTGATTTTTCTGAAAATCTAGAAAAAAAAACTGTCCATTCCTCATTACCTTTAAAGTGAGCTTTGATAGTTCCTTGGTTTTGTTTTGTTTTGAACAGATCAAGTTTTTGTTGCAGAGATTTATTTTCACATAACTGAAAAAGTTTTCTGCACAGTGCAGCTAAAGCAGATGTCAAAAGTAAAATAAAAGGCAGAGTTGCATCCCAAATAGGACTGAGAAAAATCTAGCCTATGTTCACAAGGTGGATGCTCAGCATTTCTCAAGTCATAACTTCCAGGCTGTTCATCACTCAACTTAATTTATTACCTGAAGCTGTACATATTTATGTATCATGTTAAAAGCCAGACATCTCTAACAAGCAGAAGCTGGAAATGTTAGCTCAGGTTTCTTCAGATAAAGAATTTAATACTCCCAACAGCTAGCCATTTTGTAAAACAGGAGGATCATAATTGTGCCAAGCCTCGTACACAGTTAAATGTGGATTGAGTAATCTGTGAGTTTGACTTGTAAGGAAAATAAATGGAGTGAATCCTAACGGGGTTTAGGCTAGTGATTACTGTCAATAACTCACTGCTCAGCTGTCTGAAGTGCTTCTGGGATTTCACTGCTGAATGTTGAGGTTCTAGGCTAGTTTGACTTCTACAGCACTGAAGAAGAGGTTTGGCAATGTCAGCAGTCCCTAAATACTTAGGTCTCATGAGGCATCTTAGTACTCAGCTCTCCTTGCCCAGATATCCCCTGAAGTGTGTCCATCCAGGGGGGATCTGACTATGCACAGCTTCTGGTTGGTGTGATGCCTCAGTTTATAGGGCACTCACAATTACTTGCCAGGGTCATACTTTTTCCAGGGAACAAACATTCTATTAAACTATTAAGCTTCACTGGTTTTCTTTAAAATGAGAAAACTTCAGGGAGAGATGTAGATCCAGCTTAAATACAGACACTAGCTAGGAAAAATAAACTCAATGATTTATGGAAGAAGGTGATATATATTTTGAACTTCTTGAAAGGCTGTGCATTAAAACTGAAAACCACTGAAGGGGTTAAGGATACTAAGACTGCAAAATAAAGAAATGTTTTTATAGCTGTTCAGTCTTTAGGTAGACAAAGTACATGGGATGGTTTTGAGCACTTTCATTTATTTGTGCATCTCCTGCTTATATGAAGAAAACTGCCAGCTCATTGTCTACCAAAGAGTTATAGGATAGTATGTGAAAACTGGGACACAAGGCTTGATCCTTACTGCAATTTAATTGTTGAAGGACATGGCACCAATGTATATATTAAGTACATAACGAAAAAAAAAAAAGCAAAAAAAAAAAAAGCACAACTATAATCCAGAGCTTTTACATTTACAATATTTTTATAATAATAGATTCAAACTTTGTTAATATGCATTTTAATTGACTATACATTCCCATCTCACTTCCACTGCTCCCTTCCCTACTTAAGCAAATAGGTGGCCTTTAGAAGATGACATTATATGAATTCACTCTCTGAGTTACAATTAGATAAAGCACTCAATTTAGATTCTCTGTTCTTCTGAGTTATTGGAAAGAAGAGATAAAACCCCTACAGTCTTGGCTCCTGAGGCTTCCCACACGTTACATTGACAATAGCATATTGCGTAGCCACAGTGAAATATGCATAATTGGTTAGACTCTTCACAAGAGACGCAATTAGCTTCAGCTCCTGAGCTCTTCAGTTTCAAATAGTGATAGAGATTCCAGAAACTCTCCTCACAATTTTCCCCTTACTTTCATCAGTGTTTTATTTCAAACACAAGAAAATATAAGAAATAGCTGGTTATAAACAGGAAAAGCAGAGAGTTGACCTCAGACTGGAAAAGGAGAAAGTGCAGGGAATTTTGTAGTTCTTTGCACTAGAGGACAGATTTCCAAGGACAAAGACATGAAGAAAAACAGGGAATACTTCAGAAACTGGTATTTTTAATAGGCAAAATAAAATTAATTCTAATCTCAATAAAGGTTAAATTTTACCTGTAAACTCATCAGTCTTCTTTCTGGTAGCTTTTTTTTTTTTTCCCAGGTCTTTGAATGAGCAATTATCTTTCTGTTATATGTCTTAAGTGAATCTGCCATAAAGAAAACCAAAACAGGAACTTTGGGCACAGTTATAATATAATTAAAACTGCTGCTCATGTAAGAGGGGCCTAAGGATCTCTGAACTAGAATATGCTCTTTATTGTTTGGATTTTTTTTTCTCTGAGAAGACTACCTAAGGAATCTAAGTATGTGTTACAGCGTTCAACTGATAAATAAGATCATTTTGTAGTATGCCATTTCATATTAAAGCTCCTAAACAACACACAAGTACAGGGAAATTCCAAATCAAACAGGATTGTTCCTCTTCCCGTGTAACTGTATACTCAATCTGGTACATCTGCTTCAATTTTACACTTTCAAATGACCTACATAACCCTTAGAAAGTCCAGGCTGCCTGTCGATTAACAGACTGATCTTTGAGCACTAAGTTACCAACGAAGAATGCAGAAGTTTTTCACTTCAGTGGGACTCACTTGTGCAAAACCCCAGACAAAGCTTTAGCAAATAAACATCTTAGCACCACAGAAACAAGGATAGGCTAGAAATGACAGAGGATTAGGTGATCAGATTTGAAATTGTCATTATACAATTACTTCAGGCTTCAAGCGCCTGTACAATCATGTTTGCATAAGCTGCCTTTAGAGCAGTACAAAATCAGAGAAGCTTTGCTGGTGAGTAGCAGTATCCTACACATACAGCATTCCCCTGTTGTCAAATCGAAGTCTGCTCTTTCAGTGTCATCTATTCATTCATCCCTGTTAAACAGATTTCTTTGCAGCTCAAGTTTTTTTTTTTTTTTTTTTTTTTCTTGCAGTATTGGCATTGTATGAATGAAAGCAAAGTGCACAGAAATATTTTACTCTGCATGTTGAATTAAACTATCTTTTGAGGTAGGTGCAGGATATGCCAAGCTATGCTGAGCATTTCAGAGCATTAATGTTACAGGGTAATGTATGATCAACTCCAAATCAAGCAGAAGACCCAGGAAAGCTGAAAATTGCCTCTCACCAAATTCCAAATATTTTGGATACCTTTGGATATCTTTTGGAATACCAGACTAAATGGAGCTCATTTGTGAATTTCATGTAGGCAATATAGATTTTGAACATCTTACATTTTCCAACAGTTACATTTTCCCTTGGTAGTGCAAACCTAATTGTTGCAATCTAAGCCTATTGAATTTTGGTATGCTTAGCCTAGAAAATATCCATGGAGTGGAAATGGAAAACTATTGTCAGAGTAAGTGTTGTGGTTTAGCCTGGCTGGCAGTCAAACACCACACAGCCATTCGCTCACCCTCCCCCCTCCCTCTCCGGGATGGGGGAGAGAAACGGGAAAGTGAAGTCTGTGAGTTGAGATAAAGACAGTTTATTAAGACAGGGAAAAGAATAACAATAATAATAATAATAATAATAGTATTAATAGTAATGATGTGTACGAAATAAGTGATGCACAATGTAATTGCTCACCACCCGTTGACTGATGCCCAGCCTATCCCCGAGCAGCCGGCCCCCCCCTCCACCCCGGCTAGCCACCCCTATATATTGTTCAGCATGACGTCAGATGGTATGGAATACCCCTTTGGCCAGTTTGGGTCAGCTGTCCTGGGTCTGTCCCCTCCCAGCTCCTGCTGCATCCCTAGCCTGCTCGCTAGCAGGACAGAGAGAGGCTGAAAAGTCCTTGGCTTGGTGTAAGCACTGCTCTACAACAATTAAAACATCAGCATGTTATCAGCGCTCTTCTCATTCTAATCCAAAACATAGCACCCTGCCAGCTACTGGGAGGAAAATTAACTCTGTCCTAACTGAAACCAGGACAGTAAGGAATGAAAACCCCACCATGTATGCTCTGAAGACACCAATTTGACACTGTTGTTTCACTTGGTATTGCCACTATTTTCTTGAAAGTGCTACTGTCTTCTTCCCAGCTACCATTCCAGATGTGAGATCTTCACCATAGCCCAGTGTATATGAATATTGTTGCCTTTCACCTTTGAAATAAAAGTCCTTCCAGGTAGCTGTTCTTCAGTTGCATCAGTTTACAATATTGAATTGTGTCCCACTGTAGTTTCATTGTCATGTGTGATTTGGCAGGAGATTAAGCCAATCTAATGAATAGCCGTCTCTGAAAACAGTGGTTTCACTCTTACTGCTTCTCTTGATTGTCATTGTACTCATAAAAAAAATATCAGTTTTCTGCTAGTTTAGTTCTCTGAGCAGATACGCTTCTGGGCTATTAAAAAAGTATCACTTGTGGTGAACAAGTGAACAGCTCATTTGGCTGTTGAATAATCTTTCATTAGCCCAGTTTGTGTCATTAAATCACCTGTAGAGGACAATAATTCTAGTGTACAGGTGAAAGTGAGGTGAAGACTTTTTTCTAGCTGAACTTCGTTCTGTGGCTTCCCTGAAACCATGGCCTGTAACCCAGCTTCCCACACCTTTGCTTTCTTCCCTGTTTTCTGTACAAATCTTTCATCCATTTTCTCATCTCCACTGAGACAAGAAACACACCTACCTATATCTTATTAATGAGAGATGAATAGGAGTTAGCTGTCAGAGCTGGATCCTTCGTTTTCAATTCTTTATTTAAATACTTTTAATTTTTTTTTTTTTTGGGCAAATGTTTAACACCATTATAATTGTTGTGAGAGATTTTTTCCAGTATAAAAATTAGTACAAGCCTGTCACCTGACATCAACAACTGCAGTCATCTGTTGCAAGTTTCCTTGTAAGATTTAGTTTTCAACCTACAAACAACCCAGCAACTTGCAATTCTCTCTTTTGTGTCCAACTGGAGACTGAAGGATTATATTAAGATATATCTTGCTGATCAGTCCTTGATATAAAGAATTGCATATTCACAGAAGTAGGATTAAATACACCAACATACAACTGAGAATCTGTTAATTTTCCAGTGACTTTGCTTGATGGTATGGTATTTCCAGCCTCAGTGCAATCATGGATTTAAAAGGAGCTAGACCAGAATAAATCTCGGATGTGAATCTGTTGTTTCAAAACTTCCACAGAGTTTGATTTACACTAGACTTTATCTTTTTGCAAGCCCCATTTTATTTAGATGCTTTATTTCTGCATTGGAGATTGGCATTGGACTAGTATTAAACACAAAAATGCACAAATAAATCCATAAAACTTGAGTCCATAAATTGCTAATCATTTGCTTTTATTTTCTTTCAGTTATGGTTCTCAAAGGGTTTTGCAGATATGAATTCCTTCCTCTTTGCTTTGTATATTTGTAGGTGTGCTCACAGTCTGTAATAAATATACTGAGTATGACAACATGCAGGTGATGTGTGTATGTGTATGTATATGCCATAAACTCAATATAAAGAAAAATTCAGCCACAGCAGAAGTCTATGGTGACTCATGAAACCTAGAGACATGCCAGATTATGACACCAAATCTATTCAGTCCATCAATTAATGCTCAGTGCAGACTTCCTTTAGAGTCTAGTAAAATAGTTTGTTTCTAGTTAAAAAGGTTCCTTTATCTTTTGTATAACAGTTCAGTTGATTTGCTGCAATCAGTTGACTCAGATTATACTCTCCCTTCATATTTGTGCCCTCCTTAGCCTTCCCTTCATTTATGTTGCATTAATTAGTACCTACCTTTTAAACATTGAAGCTATCACACCTTCCAGGAGCAAATGATATGAAAGAGGGAATCCCTGGCACTGCCTTTATCCTTACACATCTATACAGCACAGACCAAATATGAGACTGTTCTGAGGTCTGGTTTGGATCTACTTGACTAGAAAAGTGAGAGGAATAAGAATTTGTGCAATGGTTTCAATGAGAAAAGGAGGATGGGTAAGCAGAGGTCTTCACTATGCTCCTTTCTGCAAGCATCATCTTGAACATTTACTGACCTCTGAATATCCAAGACATCAACCTACACAAGCCTTCTTCAGGAATTAAATTGTCTCTTGCAGTACCTTCTGAAGAATTAATTAATTCTTAATTCAGAATAATCCTCCTCTGTAGAAGTGAAAGAACAATCCTGCTGGAAGAATTCCTCCCCCCCTCCCTCCCTCCCTTCCTTCCTTCCTTCCTTCCTTCCTTCCTTCCTTCCTTCCTTCCTTCCCTCCCTCCCTCCCTCCCTCCCTCCCTTCTTTTCTTTCATCTCAGAATCTTATTTCATCGTGTATGGTAGGACTGGTCTCTATTGCTATACAACAAAAGAATTTTGAACCTCATTCAATATTTCATCTTTGTTTTGGTTATTAATCAATCTCATCAGCTGTTTATTGCATTTTACAGCACAGAACAAACAAAAGTGATCTTTTAATTTATCATTTAATGATTTGATGTTTTATACACTATCAAACAAACAAACAAACAAAAAAAAACCTACTATGTACTGAGAATTCCTTTCTTTTCAATTTTTCTTGTGAGTTTTCTGAGTATATCTAAATGGCTTTAGACTTTTATTATAGCACAAATGGAAATCTCTGGTTTAGTTTCCAAACTTTCTTTACTGCTATTGAAAATGAAGAAAACAGTTGCTGGATATGTGAGAAACAAGCCTGTCTGATTGTATTTTTAAATTGTAAAAGATAGTGATTATCTTACAGGCACAAACATTTTGGTAGAATAAACAATTGTTTCAGAGTCTTTCTTGTCTAATACATTATTACCTTCATTGACTCTTGCTTCCCACTGGAAAGTGGAGTACCATAAACTCTGTTTCAGACCTCACTTAAAACATTCCAGTTGAAGGTCTTGCTTGTCCTTGCACTAGCTGCCAGCTGACCTTTCACAAACTCTGTATCATATCTTTAGTACACTTGAAAGTTTACTCCAGAAATTTAACTGTTCTGACCTGGAACCATTTTTAATGTCTTCATCAGAAATTCTTCATACATGGTCCAGACTTTTTGACATTTTTATTTCTATAGTTTCTCATAAATGTGATTTGTCAAGAAACATTTTATCCCCATGATGATAGTTAGCCCACAGAAGATGCTTGACAGTGCTAAAGTGCAGTTGATTATAAGTACATTTTTTCAGGTCCATCAAGAAAGAAGTTGAAAGGACAAGATAATAAAGAAGTGACTAATGAATTGATTAAATGAAGACAGTTCAGGGAAAATCAACTACATAAAGGTATTCATAGAAGGAATATGTTTTCCCATACCTCGGAAGAGAAATGCCTGGGACAAAGCCATTGCAACCTATTAAAAACAAACAAACAAACAAACAAAACTTTACAGTAAGAATAAGAATATTATTTGAGGAGATGTGATATTTCTTTGCATGATCTTAGGATAAGTGAAGCTGCTACTGCAATAGAAAAAGGAGCATCATAAGTTAGAGAGACTAGATACCTGAAATGAAGCAAAAATTAATATGTCAAGATTGTAGTCAGGCTCCTGAAGTGGTTAGAAAAAGGATTTTGTTAAGTTTCAGCAGAGATTTGAAGTGATTTGTTGTGTAGTGCCTGTGAAACAAAATTGAAGAACTTGTGCTACTATAGGTTTGGATCTTAGGGAGGGCAGAGATGTCTCTGCTTTTATTAGGATAGTAAACACTATGGAAAAAGTGTGATTAGGAAGACTTTTTGTTTTGTTTTGTTTTGTTTGTTTTGTTTCCAGAAAGAGATTGGATGTTACTGCAATTACAGTTTTATTATTCTTGGAGATGACAGCCAACATTTTCCCAGGAAATCACAAGAGAAATGCTCAGAGGAACTGTTGCTTTAATTTTGAAAGAAAATTAGGACATTATAACAGAAGTTTAGTTTCTGGATTTCTTTTCTGATGATCATGATTTGGCTTCTGTTATATATAGGAATGAACAAACAATGTCTGCAATATAAGACCTTGCTTTGAAACTAGTTAAGCAAAGAACTGGAAGAAGACTACTTTCTCATAAGTCAATGGCATCTGAAATATTTTTGTGGTCAGAAGACTATACTGTCAAGAACATGTCCCTAATAAGAGGAGGAAATCCTGTTGGAAGAGTTTATTCCTAAATGGATGGTCAATCAGTCAAGAAAGATGCTAGCAAATAAGAAAGGCACATATACAAAATGCAAAAAACTTTTTTTGTCATCAACAAAGAAGGATATGTCCTAGATATTAGGAAGCATAGAGACAAAAAACAAGCTGTCAAAATATGGGCTGCATTCATCTTTGCAAGACATATTGAAAGAAATCGCAAAGTAGTATTCATCTAAACTGAAAGTCTGCTAACGAAATTTGTTCAGGACACAATGGTGTGTGGCATTCTTAATATGCAGGGCAGTCAAAAGACCCAGATGACATCTAAGAAAAGAAGAAGAAAAAAAAAAGTATAGAAAGGAAGGTCATGCACGTCATCAACTGGGAGATTATCAGTTAGAAACAGCTAAGGAAGAGGAGGAAGATGTGGTAAATGATTTTAGGTAATGATTTGCCAAGGTGTTCCCTGTAAAGAAAATAGACTATTTATGTAATGCTACAAGAAACTTTAGTACCATTCTACTGTCTCATCTTCAGAAAAGATTAATTCAAGCTGAAAAAGAATTAGAAGAAGTGGCACTCTAGAAGTGCTGCAGGAATGGGAGAATGAAAAAGCTTTCTTTGATCAAACCCATAAAATGAAACCACAAGATACAATTTTCTTAAAGACGTTTCTGGACAGTTAACAGCAGGAGGAAGAGCTACACAGTCTACAGAAAAAAACTGGTGTGCAAATACATATAATCTGACTTCAAGTGAATGTAGGAAGATAATTATAACATGTTCTGCAACAGCTTTTCAATACTAGTAGCAATGGAGATAAAACCACAGGAGAATTTTGAATCCAGCAAGCTTGTTGTTTTAGGCAGGCTGTTTGAAGTGATTATCCTCAACAAGAGCATGCAGGACTTACTTGCTGACTTAAGACCATATTTTTATTCCTCATTCCTAATTGCTACATTGACTGTGTTGACTATGTTACTGTTCTGTGGAGATGGATCCATTTTCTGAATGTGAAGCTCTTAGTTTACCAGCCATTCTTAATGTTGCTTATGTGGTTTTAAATAGTTTAAATTATACATTCGTTCACCTAAGGAACAAAGAAAGACTATTCACTTTCAAAAGTGAATTTGCTAGCACCACGAACATGCAAACTGCAGTCTCCACTGTTAAGTAAACATAAACTTGAATGCCCTAATCAGTGGTATCTTAACAAATACGAGAACTAATTTAGGATGCAAGTTAGAAATTAAATGGCTCATCTGTAATATTCTTGTTCCTTTGTGAGCATAACTACCTTCAATAAACATGAGCAATTGCCTGAACACACCTGAGGAATTATTTTGAAGCACAACATACAAAGAGTCTTTCATAAACTGAAGGGGGAAAAAAAAAGTCTATCCCAATTGTTGGATATTTCCAGTGCTTTCAAAAAGCTACCAAATTGATTTAACTTCTTAAATATGCATTTAATATTAATAAATGCATTTACTTTGCACCAGTGTAATCACCAGCACTTAAGTTATTAGTGCTATTTTTGGCTGCTGGGCTGATACAAAATGTTTGTAAATCTAACCCAAAAAGCTGTATTTTTATAGCTGTTAGGAGCTATCAGACATGCTGGCATAAGTCATTTCAGACAGCTCCACTCTGTGATCACACACACAGCCATTTTGAATATTTTACAAATTCATTTATCAAGAACTAAGTTCCCAGCAGTAAGAAACTGAGCAATTGTCGAGGCGTCTCTCTGAGTGTCTTGTCATTTTGTTTTCTATGCCAAATAAATTATTGCTGTCTTGTGCTTATGAATTCATGAGAGCTCAGTGGAAACTTAGTTATAATCTGCACTTAGGAGACTGGTGTATTACCTGTATATCTGATTTACTAGAATTACATACGATATTGATTCTGGAGAATAAAGCAGTTTCAGATAAGGAAGATATCACTATAATCAGTGGCATCAGTAGACTTCTGTTGTCCTTCAATGATGATTTTTATTCAGGAAATATATAGCACCTATGTTCTGCTACAGCAACATGTTGCACTGCCTTTCCTTTACTATGAATCTGTTTTATTCTCAGACACAATTTATCCACTTCTCAATAATGGCAGAATGCTACTATTCTTTTATTAATAAATTAGCATATTTCTTTTGTGTCAATAAATGAGATTTCAAAGTGTGGCACTGCCTGCTGAAGGCTCAGACAGCAGTGCATTGCATGCTGTGCTGTTTTTTTCTTTGCTTGGTACTCCCAGCAATGGCTATGGTGGCCAAGCAGGTACAATAACACTTTGCATCGGTACACATTATTATTTTTGGCTTAACTTTCCATTATCATTTATTAGCACAACTTCAGAGAGGCCAACCCAGCAAAATCACTTTGCACCAGAGTGCATATCTCAAAGGCATGCAGAGCATGATGGAGCAGCCAGGTGCATGCACTGAAGCCCAGTCCATGCCCCAAGCAGGTGGGCACTAGCCACCTCCCATCCAGGACTGAGTGGTTGTGCTACCACAGTGCTCAGGGAGGTTTAAGGGCCCTAATGAGAGACAAGGAATATTATTTCAGAGCATGAGTGAAGCAGAATATGGTTTCCTGCATTTGACTATGACTGCAGAACATGAGCAGTAGAAATGGGATTAAATTCTGACTTTGCTTGTTTTATAGGATGTGTGTGCTGTAAGCTATCTTATATAAACAGGACTAATTCTCTACTCCATCACACCAGTGTTATCAAAGCATAATGCTATCAAAGTAGATGAAATTACCTTAGAATAAAATGGGTTTCATGCACTGGAGAATCAGATCCACAGGAATGAACGGTTTTCTTTGTTTAAGGGACGTGTTCTGAAGCACAACAGATTAGTAAATGTGATTGATGTACTTTCTTGTCATGTATTATAATAGGTTATTTTTTGTGCAATTTTTAAACAAGCACAGAATTAGACGTAATTTTTTTCCAATAAACTGAGAATATCAGTGAGCAAGATGTATTATAAGCCTTAAATCCTTTGCATTACAGCCTTGAATATGCCAGACACCATACAAAAATGTAAAAACAGCATATCATGGCTCTTTGGCATTGCATTTGTTGCATAAAATTATGCTTTGTCTTAAATATACATACATATCTATATATAAAATCTGTAGATCTCTACAGGCTATTGAAAGTGGCTGGAGTGAAAAAGTACTTCTAAACAAAGCACTTCTAAAGGTTTCCTTCCACCTACCATATGTTGTTAGAAAATTGCTTAGATATATAGGTAGCATGTATTAGAACTCTGCAAAACTGCCAAATAAGCTTCAGGTAATTTTCCTGCACACACATAAAAGTGACAGATTTTGAAAAAAAGCTAAACACATCATACATGAATTTTTCATCTCATAAGCCAGTGGGACTGCCTCAGTAGCCTCCAACAAGTATTGTCTGGGAAAGAGAAAGAAAGCATGTGTTTTTTGCAGAGTAAGGGCTATGTGAACAAATGATGGAACCACAGGGCAGAAAATATGTTACAATACAATATGCATGGAATTTGGTGGGCCCTGGCCAAGCTACTGGAAAAAGTGTGCTGTAGATTAGACTAATAACTGTGTTCAAGTGACATCTTCAAAAGCACTAAAATATGATGCTTTATTATAAGATGATAGGTTTTAAGGTCTTAGCTTACTGAGGAACTTGTGAGAATTAAACATTATGCTAGTTAGGACATTGGACTCTGTGCTTAGCAAGAAGATGAGAAACATTTTAGAGAATGAAAAATGTGGCACAATGGTTGATCTAATCTGTCTTTTCCTCTTTTCCTTTCTCCCTGAATTGCAAATGTGGGTTGTATTTCTCCCTTTCCCAAGATATCAGCTGTTAATAATTCACTATGATGATTTTGAACATTTTATATTTAAAGTCTGCATACAATCTACTGATTAAATCGCATTATGAATAGTTGGATGAATATCTTATTTAACAAATTACTTTCTTCTGCCACCACAAATTGTACTTTTGCAGCAAATGACTGGCCATTTTAATAAGACTGAATGTAATTATTTTACAGTCTGCTCTTTACAGGATAGCTTACTTCATTTTCATGTAGGAAGTCAGTGAAGATTATTGGAAAGGAAGATTTTAAAGTTGCAGTTTGTGCCTATAATTTTAAAAAAATGACCTTGCCTGGAAAATAAGTTAGACTTGTGAAGGGCTTCAGTGAAATCATTGAACCTAAGAAGACATGAATCACTGAGTATTCTCAAAAAAAAAAAAAAAAAAAAAAAAGGCAAGCTAATATGGTCAAAGAAGCCCTAAAAGTAGATTTCATTTTTCCTTGAGACATGTGAAATCAGACTCGCAAACAATGACCTTTATTTTGCAACTTTTTCTGAGCATTTGCCTCAGATAATCTTGGTTGCTCTAAGTCATCCAAGCTGCCCAGAATGCAGTCTTTGCAGTTGCAAAGAATGGGAATCAACTACAGTTCATTTCATCTCACATTTACCATGTGATAAAATACAACTATTGTTGTATAGCAATAGTTATCAGGGCTCAGGTGATACATAATAAAACATTACATAAGGGTGATGATAGATAACAATTTAAGTGAAATATACAGGAGTCAAAACCAGAAAGAAAAGCAATGGGATGCAGGTACCTCTAAGTTAAACTATGGAAAATCTCCTTTAGTGACTGTCTGCAAAACCCTTTTTGAGAATGGTATTCAGATTCAGTCAGATATTTTTTGAAAAAAGTAACTCTGATCTGCTTTGATGACTGAACTAGACAGTATGATCACCAGAAACTCTATCTACTATTCTAGTGTCTCTTGGAAAATGGTTTAAAAATAGAAAAGGTGTTTTAGTTCTGTATATCATACCAGTCAGCCTGTAATCTCATCAAAACACAAGGAAGAGAATTACTGTGTCTCTGTAAACCCACAAATTCAGAATGCAAAAGAAACTGTACAAGAAAAAATCAGAAAGAAAATACTAAAAAAAATTGAAATTCAGAAAGAACAGAATCTGTACGAGATTCTCTACTTCATCATCATTTAAACTGATCCTACTACATCTTAATTTACTTCCTTAACTAGATTATATATCCTCAGTCTCTTCCTTTTACGCATTCCACAATGTACAATCAAATAAATATTCCCTGTTACTGACAACTTATGCCAGAACCCTATAGTTAGGTACACATTTGATTTATAAATGTAATAGATTAGGTATGAATGAAGCAGGGGTAGACTTTTCTTCACACACATCTTGCATCATTGTTGCAGGGATGTTATCAAAGCTGGGGATCAGGGTGGGTATCAGAGGTGGAGCTTCTGTAATCCCTCTATTCTGTTTTGAGTAGGGATTCCATATTCTTAAAAAGATTTTAATGAGACAGAACTGTTCCCATTACGTAAGTACACATATTTGTGTGTGTATGTATGTATATATATATATGTATGCATGTTTACATAGAGCCTTGATTCTCTTTTGCAACACTATTTGCCTGAAGTGGAAGCGGGTGAAGATCCTCAGATCCGTTCTACCCACAATGCTAGTCATGTTCACTAAAAATATAAATAACTCCAAGAAAAACAGTGATGTTGGGAAAAAGCATTTAGACAGGCTGAAACCTAAAGGACTATGAGAGCTTGGGTGGAGAATCTACTTAAGAACAGAAGTCATGCTTACATGGCTGCTCAATTCCAAGTCTCCATCCTCCTTCCCCCCCTTATACCTATGATTCAGATGTACTGTTGCTCAATGTTACTGATGCATTTGATGTGACCTACTGATGATGCATTGCTGATCAGTGTTAATAAGTGCAGATGAGCCCCGTGAAGGTGCTGATTCCATCTGTCACAGGGGGTTATCTTTTTACAACACAGTATTTTGAACACTGATACAATTCTGGATGTCAGCTCCCCAGATAACTCACTTTGCCTAAACAGGTTACCTCACTCTCTGTCAACCCAATTTCACCCAACGTTTCTCTGAAATTGTTCTTAGTTTATGACCTTATTGAGTAAGTTTCAATCAGGAGAGAATTTTTATGACATTTTGTAAAACCGTGAAAATGAGTATTCATAATGGGAAAAAGTGAAACATCTTTACCTGTAACTACACTGCTAGGAGCTGAAATAGTAAAAGAGCTTACTCTGTTCCATTTTGCATTGTATAAGCTATTAGACTGAGGAGGTAGAAGTACAATTTAATTCCTCTCTCACAGTACATTAAAGGTATATTTGTTTTTAGCTCCTTTCACTGATGCTGTTTTACATTTTACCCCTTAGCATCCAATAAATACAAAATAAAAGAAAAAAAGACAGAAGAACGGAGAAATGAAACTGCTGTAGAAAATAACCTCAGAGAATAAGACAACTTCGTTTACAATCTCATAAAATATGTTTCATGAGTGTGGAGGGGTGGAAACTGCTCTGTAATAGCAAGTAACTCAAAGCTGTTGTGTTGGGAGGAATGAAAAAGCCAGCAGTCATTGTTCAAGGGGCCACGCTTTATACAACTGAGTTGTACCTGGTGACTACAAACCATAATCAACTGATAATTAGGAGACAAATGCACAGTAGACACTATGTTTGATCTGCAAATCAATAAAACTCTACCAGGAGCTTCTGTGTTGACCTTTTATTAGTCTGTTTTTTTTTCCTTTCTTTCTTTTTTTTTTCTTTTTTTTTTTTCTCTTTTCTTTTTAAAGCTGAAAGCTCTCATGAGAACTACAGTTCCTACACCGCTCTGATCCAAGTCTGATGTCAGTCTGCCTAGCAACACTGATTCACCCAGATAGTCCTAAAAGTCACAAATTGCTTTCCCTCCCCCTGCAAAGGTTGTTTCACATTATCTGCATCCTCAAGAAACTCTGGTTCACTTTGAAGTCATTTATTTCACAGCAATTTCTTGTGTACAGCTAAATTATTCTTGGACCGTATAATAGTTTTTAATTAAAAAGAAGCGTCTAAGAGATGACAATAGAAATGTTAGAAATTTCTGCCTTTTTAATTCTTTATGGCACACTTGAGATTTCATGCAAATACATAAAGAGCTTCCAAATACAATTTTGTTGTGCGTACACTGCTTGAGCAGAAAGTCACCTGTAGGAGTCAAAAAGTAGAATATGTTGTTTGTAGTGAATTTGGTGGTCACAAGTGGTTATTAATCTTCTAATTTCTTGCAATGTTGGGAGTTCGTTTTTATCCCTGACCTCTAGTGCAGACCTAACTATTTTTATAAAATAATGCAAAATAATTTTACGAAAATATAATAATAATAATATATAATGCAATAATAATAATATAATAATAGTAAAATAATGCAAAATATATCCATGAGGAGGTGAGGGCAGACTGAGAATATTATTCTTATTACACTGAAGTTATCCTCAAAGAAAAGGTAAAAAGAGCACTTGATTTCCTGTTGTATCCACAACAATATTTATGTCTTTGCCAACTAACTTAGCTGTTAATCTCCTTCTACCCTTGTGGGAGTCTCAGAGGCAAAGCATATACAGGCGAGGAGACATGCTCCTGGTCAAGCACTGAACAACCTGAATATAAAACCTTAATTCTTATGGAATAAGAATATTCTTAGGGAATAATAATAGTGACTAGAAGAATTACAGTTTGATTTTCAGAGACTTTTTTTGTTTGTTTTTGTTTTTGTGTTTGGTTTACTGTAGACAACGGAGATTTAATCAAAAGAGTAAAGAAGCCTCCATAATGGTTACAGACTTGCATCTCTTTCAGCAGCTCTGAAAGGAAAGTCACTAAGGAATTAATTTCTAATAAAATTAAGCTCAGCTCTTCTCCCAGTGTTTATCCACTTGTACATATGTGGACATGCCTTTGCAAAGACCAATATAATATGATCTTCACCACTGTGTATGGCCAGTAAGTAGTAATGTAGAAGAAATGAGTCCCAGGATTTCATTATATCACACAATTCTTCCAAGTTTATGTTTCCTGCAAAATCATTCATATCACTGGAATATTGCGGGAGCTGCTCTTCCTACAATGCCATTAGCCAGTCTGCTGCTGTTTGAGTGAACTTGAAGAAATCAGCCTTTGGCCTTACAGTTTTCCACATCCAGCCATCTTAGAATGGAAAACCAAGCACTTCTTTCATGAAAGATGGACAACACTATGGGACCCTGAGCTTGCTGGGATGCTTCAGATGCTTGCTTTCTGTGTGCTCTTTCTTGTTGTTAGGTTGGTGGGATAAAAGTTAGGGAATTGTCTTCTGTCCTGGTTTCAGGTAGGACAGAGTTAATTTTCCTCCTAGTAGCTGGCAGGGTGCTATGTTTTGGATTAGAATGAGAAGAGCGCTGATAACATGCTGATGTTTTAATTGTTGTAGAGCAGTGCTTACACCAAGCCAAGGACTTTTCAGCTTCTCGCTCTGTCCTGCTAGCGAGCAGGCTAGGGATGCAGCAGGAGCTGGGAGGGGACAGACCCAGGACAGCTGACCCAAACTGGCCAAAGGGGTATTCCATACCATCTGATGTCATGCTGAACAATATACAGGGGTGGCTAGACGGGGTGGGGGGCCGGCTGCTCGGGGATAGGCTGGGCATCGGTCAACGGGTGGTGAGCAATTGCATTGTGCATCACTTATTTCATACACATTATTACTATTAATACTATTATTATTATTATTATTATTATTATTGTTGTTATTCTTTTCCCTGTCTTAATAAACTGTCTTTATCTCAACTCACAGACTTCACTTTCCCGTTTCTCTCCCCCATCCCGGAGAGGGAGGGGGGAGGGTGAGCGAACGGCTGTGTGGTGTTTGGCTGCCAGCCGGGCTAAACCACAACATCTTCTTATTTTGAATTTGGGAAAGTCACTGCCATATGCTTCCTTGCAGACAGTCATCTCACTTTTCTCAAACAAGACTACGTTCAAACAAAAGCTGAGGTCTGTGTCAGGAAGCTGAACACACTCAGCTTTCCAGGTGATTTCAAAGCTTGTTATTTTGCAGAGTTTGTTACTGGCCATATCATTACAAGAAAACAAACTGATTAGTACAGAAGTTTACAGCTGAGAACAAGCTGAGACCCACTTTGCACCAACAGTGCAGACCCATCAGTGAGTATTGATTACCTGTGGTTGTCATTTACCTTTTTCTTAGTTCTTTTCCAGGTCTTTTTTTTTTTTTCTTTTTTTTTTTTTTTCGTTAATCACAGCCATCAGATCTTTCCCACCTCTCTGACGTCTTAGTAAGTTCAGCAACGGGAACAAGTGCATGTGTGTTTTGCCTCATAGCTCTTGGGAGGCAGAGCTTGGCTTCTTCTTGGCAGCTGCAGGAGCCTAAAGGAAAAGGCTTGAGGCCACCCAGCTGAGCAGATGTGCAGCAGCAGCTGGGGAGTGTTGTTCCCAGCAGTTCTTCCAGCCGCACTTGTTACCCATTAGTGAGCAGCAGCGATGTCGCTCCATCACTGTGGTGGACCCTACCACATGCCTTCTGCTCCCTTCCCAGGAACAATTCCTCATCTCCTGCTGGTCAGCCTCACTCTTCTACTTTACTAATAACAGGCTCAGCTGTGAGTCCTTCTGCATGCCCGCTCTGGGATTAATGGTCTGTGAGAAGTGTCGTTAGTCTCCTGTGTGGGCTGCCTACACTGCCAGATCCCTCAGAGGAAAGACAGCAACTGTTATCTAAATGCCGATCTCCTTCCCACACAGGTGAGTGATGACAAGCATGAAAGAAATGGAAGAAATGATTCCTACTCTTCACAGGGCAGTCTTTGTCAGACCCAAGAATACAGGGAGGCAGTAAACCTCAGTAGCATTGATGACTACTTAAGGGCTGTTCTTGGAGCACCAGGTCTATGTCATTCCCGTTCTATTTTCATCCTCAATATCCTGAGCAGCACCCGAAAGCCCCCATTCAGAACTGCAGTTCTGTTATCCCGGCTGTGACATGAAGCTACACTAAATCACAACTCCTTGCTTCTAACACTGAGAAGTTAATGAACGAACTCACTAATCCTGCAAAGATTCAGACACCGTGTTGCTTTCAGCACATGGTGAATCTGTTGTACTCTTTGTCTGATAAATTTGATTCATGCCTCTCTGCAGTATCATTCACTATGTCTGTTCACAATGAAACATGGATATGGGATGAATAGCAGGCACTGAAACCCTGGTAACAGTGCCTCTTTACTTACATCCTGAAATTTTACCATGAGAATTACACCTCTTCTGCCTGACTCGCTATCCTTGTTTCTGACATGGTTGTAAATACAAACATACATGCACATATAACACACACACATGCACAATTCTACAGGCAGGCAAATGGGACAGAAAAGCACAACATCAGAAGTATTTTGTTTGTTTGTTTGTTTTTTCCTCCTTATGATTATGTTTCATATATCCACACTGAAATTTCTGATTTTCCATTTTTATTGTTTTATCTCTGCAGATATGTGTTCATACACATGCAGGGGTGGCAATATCCAAGACTGAAAATGGCAGTGACAAGATATACAGTCCTGGGGGTGATGATTGGGAGTTATTTTCATGGTATTATGTGAAATAACTACAATAAAGCAGTCCATACAATGTACTTTAATAGCCTCCTTACCACACTATTAAATCCTATAACTGAAATTTCCTTGAATTTCTGCTGAGAACTAATGCAGCATGAAGATTGAATTATCTCATGTCCATTTACAGATAATTCTTTAGGTCACTAAAGTGGGATAAGCCACAATGAAACAGATACACTGTGTTTTCCTTGGAAAGAAACAAAAATAACAGCTGTATTTTGCACAAATGTCCACAACATGAAGACACCCTCTTCCTAATTCACCTTGAAGCACACAGATCCATACATACTCAGAGACACATGTGCACCTGTGCACACCAGCATGCACACATGGAGCCAAGAACTCAGAGAAAGCCACAAATACATGAAGCTGTGCACCTACAGAGTGTGTGAATATGCACAAAGCCATGTATGTATGCTGAGCCATACACACAGGGGTGCAATCCTGCACCAATCATGCACACACAGATAACTGCACACATAGCAAAGCATGAAATAAAGGAAAAGACAGGATTCACTCCTAGATTTAAAATGAACTGCCCTTTCTCTTCAGTCCAGTAGAAATTCATTTTATGTGTTGGGCATAACTGATCCTAAGCAAAATTTTTTTTTTAATTGAGGTCAAGCTGGTTGTAAGGAAGTGACACATATCCTAAGCTCACACCAAAGATACAGGGACTGCTGAAAGGATAAAATTTTGAACTCATTAATTTCAGTAAGGACATAATCCAGGACATCATTTGGTGCACAATTTTCCTATGGGAAATCATGAGAATTGTATACCTCAGGGCTGGGTCTTGTGGCCTAAATATTCTCCATTGATCTCTTCCCACTCTCTGTTTACTGAAAGCATGGTCACACTGACATAGTCTCTGCAAGAGGAGCTCAGAGAAGATGAATGTATTAAAAATACTGCTTCTGCCACACAACATTTCCTTCACTGATCTTGATTTTCGAAGAGAGCCAGCCTCCAGCCATTCTTTGTTTATTAGTAGGTGACTTGAAGTCAAATAGGACTCTTTGAAATACTTCACAGTGAATGTTTCTACTGATGGACGGATCCTTCATGATAAATCTGTTTCATCATATTGCCATTGGTTATATGGAACACATAATTATTAATATATAATTCCCTTATCTGTCTATCTAGATGCAATACAATTAGGTGAATGATTTATAGCTGTTTATTATTTGTGCCCATTTTCTGTTAGCATATTACCCACAAATACCTTACAATTCACTGAGATGAATTCCTCATTCAGAGTGACTTAATATAACTACAAAAACCTGATATAAAGTCTATTATCTCAGTAGAAAGTATTTCATTGAATTCTATGAATTCTGGATTAGACATAATTATTAGTCTGTAGATAAATCAGACAAAGTTCAATACAAGTACTCATGGTCATTTTTTTTTTTTCTAATTCTTTTGATTGAAAATCTTTTATTGCTCAGATGGGATAAGAACCAGGAGAAACGGATATACTGTGGACATCTAGTCTTACATTTAACTTTTCATGACTCGAGTGCTTTTAAAGATCTCATCAGGCAATTATTCATCTCTTTAGGCATCTAAAGATCTCTTATATACTTCTTAAGATACCTCTCTGTCCTTTATGTGGGAACTGCAACGCCAGATTTTACAAGCTCTCACTTTTTCATGTAGTAAGCATTACACTGTCTTTTCTTCCCAAACTAAGGCACTAAATATCCTGTAACAAAAGACCAAGAAATATAAGACAGCTAAAGGGTCATTTGTCACTGAACCTCTGGCAGTCTACTTCACCTCCAGTAGTAAAATTCAAAGCTCTTATATTGCTAATACAAATTATCTGTTTCCAAACAAGCAAACATTAATAGGAAAATAAACAAATAAATAAAAGCTTCTTTTTCTCTGTATGGTTTCTTACCTAGACTGGGTCTCATATTTCTTTAAATTAATAATTCTGCTTTCTTTTTTATTGCACCTTAAGCAGTCATTTGGCTTCAAAGAACCGCTGTGTTTGCTTTAATTCCTCTGCAGTAGAAAATACCTTATTAAAGTAATGATCTAATGGCTTAAAACAGGCCACTTCTAAACTTAATGGAGGTTCATTAAGAATTCATTAATTAGACAATGCTGCTTGTGATAAATATACCATTAAGTCACCATAATGCATGTCAACTTCTAACGAGAGCTGAAAGACACATGTGCTAGTATCCATGTGTACCGTATCCTCTTGAACAGTTATGCCCTGATATATTGCTGTCCTATAAATTTACTTATAGACAGAGCTATGATTTCTAATTTCTGCAAATGATGTTGCTTTGTTTCCATCCTAGGTATTTAACATGTGTCAATTTGATGTAAACAAGCTGTCCTATTTTTCCTGAATGGGTTTTATCAACACATTTCCTTACAGAAATCCAAGCCTTCAAATGAGCTGAGAACAGCTGAGATTACAGATTTTTTTAATTTTTTTTTTCTTTTTTCCAAAGGAAACTATGAGACCTATGGAAAGTGGGATCATAGAATCATGGAACCATATGATTCTATGAATCCATCCCAAGTTGGAAGGGATCCACAAGGATCACTGAGTCCAACCCCTGGCTGCACACAGGGCCACTCAGAAAATCAGACCATATGTCTGAGAGCATTGTTGAAACAATACTTGAGCTCCAGCAGGCTCTGGAACATCCAGCCTGAATCTCCTCTGTCACAGCTCCATGCCACTCCCTTGGGTCCTGTCGCTGCCCCTCAGCTCAGCACCTGCCCCTCCGCTCCCCTCATGAGGAACCTGCAGGCCTCCACGAGGCCTCCCCTCAGTCTTTCCTTCTCTCGGCTGAACAAACTAATCTCAGCCACTCCTCATACATCCTCCCCTTAAGACCATTCAGCATCTTCGTAGCCCTCCTTTGGAGGATGATTGGAATTACCTCTTTTGGGTCTGTGTATTCCGGACTCTGGTTTGAGAGTCTGTACGAGGTTCTCCAGAGAGGAAATCATGTGCAGTGTACAGCTGTGTTGTTCCTCAATACAGTATTGCTATAGCTAGTAACAAACTACAAGTATTTACAGAGTTTGCAAGGCCTCGGGATTAAGATTTATCAGGCTTTCTCTGCCTGAATTTGACCAGTCTGCAGCTTTGTTTTACTTAGTCTATTTGTGACAGCAGTTTCTTTAATTGACAGGTGTCCGTGGCAAATTTGTTTTACTTGTGTTATCTTATGCAAGATGTGAACTTAGCTTTATACAGATGGCAGTAACAAGCAATTATTCTTTGTTGAAAGAGATATTTATGACTCTTACACAATGATGTTGTGTAGAGAAATACAGGCCTGGTATGACAGTAGAGGTCTTGAAAAATGGTGACATAGGATATAAGCACTGGATAAAAGTGTATGGGGCACAGACTGGCACTGTGGACCCCACAGCAATACACAGCTCACAAATGGTCAGTAAAGAAATGGTTGGACTTAAAAAGCCTTAGGGATAACAGACAATACTGTCTAAAGCATATAAAAGGCACCAAATATAGTTAATTCAGATGTTAAGTGGAATTGCAGACAAAAGTAGAGAGAGCAAGGAATAAAAATATATTAACAAATATAAAAATAACCCAAATGAAGTTAACAAGAAGAAACATAAACATGAAACATGAACATCATATTCCTTCTGGTGAAGGACTCCAGGTGCAGGGAACTCAACATAACATCCCCACCCCCAGAATGAAGCTACTGACCTTAGGACTCAGAGGAACTATAGAAAGATAAGCATAACTTGGAATCCATAAATCCATATTTTTCTATAACTGGAAAGATATAGATTTGAAGGGTGGACCATCCGGTGGATAACGAATTGGCTCAATGACCACACCCAGAGAGTAGCAGTCAATGATGGCTCAGAAGCAGAAATGTGGTCTCTCACCGCCTTGGTTGTCAGTTTCTAATCACATCTCCCAGCACCTGTCATCTAGCTGGAAAGTGCCAACTTCCATGCATACAGGTATCATACTTTGTACACCAGTTTTCTTTCAGTGGAAATGTGGGGCTGCAACAGCTACAGACAAGGGCTAAGTCAGTATTTAGCATCCAGTGTGCCAGCAAGGTGTGTATTGATCTCAGACATCACGTCAGTGTGTAACAGTAATAGTTCACTGGGGCATAAGTCTCAATATTGAGGTCATGCGTTATCAGTCACGTAACTGAGAAAAAGATTCATCTCTTTTTAGTATGAGCTATATAGAATCTGTCTGTACAAAAAACGTGTTTATTTCTTTCTAAAGTCTAAAATGTATTTTTGATGTGTCAACTTAAAGCTGGATCTCATTCTTGATGCTTAATTACTTATTAATCACCTATTGTGTTGTGGTGGGTTACGCTTGGCTGACCACCAGGTATCCACTGCACTGCTCTCTCCCGTCTCCTCCTCAGCAGGACAGAGGGAGTAAATATGGTGAAAAAACTCATGGGTTGAGAAACAGACTGGAAGATCACTCACCAGTTACTGTCACAGACAAAACAGTCTCAGCCTGGAGATTAGTTTAATTTATTGCCAATTGACAACAGAGGAAGGCAGTAAGAACTAAAGAAACAAACAAATTAACAATAACAACAACAACAAAAATCCCCCCCGCCCCCCTTCAATCTCCCCCTTCCTTCTTCTTCCCAAGCTCAACTTCAATCTTGATCTTTCTACCTCCTCCCCCGTGAATGGCACAGGGGGGTCTGCAGTAAGTCCATAACAATTCGTTGCTACCACTGCTTCCTCCTCACTCTTCTCTTTCCAGAGTGGGGTCTCTCCCATGGGATGCAGTCTCTCAGAAAATGATCTAATGTAGGTCCTTCTCACAGGCTCCATAGTCAAGAACTGCTCCACTGTGGCACCATTTTACAGGGTACATTCTTCAGGGGCAACCTGCTTCAGCATGAGAACATCACACACACCACAACGTCACAGAGAGCAGCTCCCCCTAGACCCCCTGCTTGTGCGTGGGCTCCTCTCCACGGGCTGCAGCTCCGGCCCGGGGCCTGCTCCTGTGGGGGCTCTCCATGGGCCACAGCCTCCTCCAGGCCACATCCACCTGCTCCACCAGGGGCTCCTCCACAGGCTGCAATGTGGAGATCTGCTCCATGTGGGAGCCATGGGCTGCAGGGGGACAGCCTGCTCCACCAGGGGCCTCTCCACGGGCCACAGGGGAACTTGTGCTGCGTGCCTGGATCACCTCCTGCCCTCCTGCTGCACTCACCTTGGGGGCTGCAGGGCTCATTTTTTCTCACTTCTCCCTCTCACAAATGCTGCTCAGTATTTCTTAGACTTTCTTAAACATGCTCTGAAAGAGGTGCAACCAGCATCATTCATTGGTTTATCTTTGGCCAGCAGCAACTCCGTTTTGGAGTTGTCTGGAAATGGCTGCTTCCAACATAAGTGTAGCTTCTGGTCTCTTCTCACAGAAGCCGTCCCTGCAACCTCCAAGCTACCAAGATCTTACCACATAAACCCAATACACATGCACTTTGGCCAGCTCACACTGACTAGAGCCTGGAGTTACACAGCTGGTTCCCAGAAAAGGAGGGATATAGCTGAACTCAACACATTCCCTCTCACCAGTGTGGGTACGATTAGCTGGAGCCAAGGGAAGCTGAGAAGCTGAAACAATGCTTGGACAAAGCATGGATGTTAACTGGGTTCTTTGCATGTCATGGCAAGAGGTATATCAGTAAATCCTCTTGCCTTGCCTCACCTCTGCTTTGTTCTTAATAGCTCCAAACAGCCACAAGTGCACCTAGTCCATATTACTGGCTCATTTCCACCCCTCACACAGCCTCCTGCCTGTAGGCTCATATAAGACACTGCAACTTCCGTAGCTTCTGCCTTCTGCTAGAAGGAATATGGTGGACAGGGCCATTGGGCTGCTCTGCATTACACATGGTTCTCTTCAGCTCATGTACACAGGGGTAATGTTCCCCCCAAAGGGCTCAGAATTTTGTCCCTTCTGTCTCTGTGCAGCCCCAAATGGCTTAAACTCAACATGTCTGCCAACTCCAGAGGAATTATACTGTTTTAATTTGCATAACATCTACTTCTTTGGAATTGAGGTGCAGATTTTCAATGACATGTATGAAGGGTGAATTTTGTGAATAACAGGGATGAATTTGTTCTAATGTTACCTGAAATTCTCTGAAGTTCTTGCAAGCAAAATTCAGACAGGCAAAGCACAGAATTAATCAAAATTAATCTGGAATTCTTTCTTCTTGTTGATTTATTAAAACTTCTTAACTTAGTTGTGTTCTTGGCTTTATTTAGTTGCTGTTAGGGAATATGCATGAGCTACTTCCACGATTAGCTGAGCAGGTACCTCAGCCTTCTTGGTGTGAGAAAACAGATTTCACAACCAGATGGTTTTCTTCTTTTCTTTGAGAATAAGAGTTCTTAAGGGTTAGATTATGCTCCTTCCTCTTGACCTTGAAATGTATAACAAGCACTTGTACTAACACAGAAAGGGTCAAGGAAAAGAGTAGGTAAGGACCAGTTTTGTCCTTTTTGGATGCTCTCTCACTGGAGTCCAGAAGCACCTTCCTGAGGGCAAATTATTTACCTCAGACCTGTTCATCTCTTTGCTGCATTCCAGACTCTCTAACTATGTCTTCTTCTGCACCTACTTATCCATTAACCAGCTATAAATGTAATTGATCCCAATGGCAGAAACACATTAATGTACTACAATTTTGTGTTTATCTTGTCCTAAAATGCCCTGAGAAAACTCTATCATGTACAGTCTTTCCAAAATCAGATTCTATAACAGCCTGTTGTAACATTTGATTCACACTGAGGATCTCTGCTAAAGCCTGCAACATACAGCCTATCTCCTGAGACAAATTACATGACTGAAGTTTTCTCCCCTTTTTCCCTTTTGTGTTACTATGGTTCCATGATTTTACTGTTTTTTGTTTTTTTTTTTTTTTTTGGTTGGTTGGTTTGTTTTTGTTTATTAGGCTTACCCAACTTCTTGCAATTGGTTGATTTTCCAAGTGTCTCTTTTGTGGATAACATATTGATACATTTTGAAAATCAATACAAAGAGAATTAAACAGAAAACAAACCAGGCACTTCCATCTTATAAGTCTGTTGCTGCATAATCTTTCCTTTCAGCTTATATATTTCATGTGCCCAAGGCCAAAAAATAGCCTTCTCTCTTTATTTCCCTGCCTGCCATCTCAATGCATCGATTATAGCATACATGGAGTCTGCTATTTATATAAGATTATATGATGTATAGATGACTTAGAATGAAAGACTCAAGTGAAATCATTAAACATATACCAATTAAGACTAATGCCAAATCCAAACCAAAATCCCCAAAGCAAGGAGTTTACTAAAAACTTGCTATAAACTGTCCTCTATAAAGTAGTCCTAAGTAAAACCAAATCCAATATTTTCTCTTATCCATTAAATCCTTTTATTGAGTAATATTTGACAATTCAGCTGTGCATTTCTGCTGAAAGATGAGACTTGCTTCTCTTAATCTCCCTGAAAAAGAATCCACATAAGGCTGATCTTCTTACAGAACTAGACTGATTTGATTTAGCATTTTAAAACAAGTATCTTCTTAAGCAGTGTTTGAAACAGGTGATTGTATGTTTGTTTTCAGTCTATTGAGATATACAGATCCCAGCAGGACAGTCTCCTCTCCTGTATAGACTTGTGTCCTGATTCACAGGCTCATACTCTCTAGCTATGGTTGTACGCTTTCGTATGCTTTTGACCAGCCATCAATCACATAACACTTATTGCTGTAGGTCTCTAGAGATGAGGACAGGGCTACTAGATTTTGACTAGATAAAGAGAAATAGTGAATTTTCCTCATAAAAGATTTACAGGAATCTTGCTCTACTTCTGCAGAAATATTCATTCAAGCTTAATATAATGGTGGCTATAGGCCTTAAATGTTATTTAGCTGCTACTTCATCCATAAAGGAAATGAGATTAAAGAGAAGAGATGGTGGTAGGAAATGAAAGAGAGAAGATTAAAGCTTTTGAAGACACAGTCATAGAAATTATACATGGAAAAACCTATTATATCTAATTACAAATTTTCTTTTGGTAGAAGATTAATCACTGGGATATATGCTGTAATACTTTATTTAGTCTTACTAGGAGCCAGTGACTATGTTGACTTGCAAACTACAGTTAGCTTCAGAGGAACTAACTTGAAGGCTTCTAAGCAAGGCTTCCCAGTCTCTGTCGCCATATGCATATGAGTACACTAGAAGTGTTTCTCAGTCATGTTAGAGCAGTTTTGCATTGCCAGGTCTCAACAAGGGGTGCAAAAAGCTTTGTGGTTCACACACTTTGTGTCTTCATGCACACACTAGTTTTGTGCTCCCTCCACTAGTTTTCTGCTCCCTCAAAGCAGAAGAAATTCCTTATCTGACTGAGAAGGAAAGGGTAGGAGCAGAACTGCTTCAAAGCTTTTTTTTTCTCAGCTTTCAGAGCATTTATAAGAATGATCCTATAATCATCTTAGTTTGTTATCAATTTGTTGGTCATTTCTCCATTCTCTTAATTTCCATCTGTGTAAAAACATGAAGGGGTTATCCTAGGATCTAGTTTACTGGATGTGCATTAGAAATGAGCACCAAGTAAAACCTAAGACAGCTTTCTTTAGCTGGCTTTAATCTTAAATCTTCAACTTCTACCAATAGCTTCTTAAATCTCTGGCCCTCCCTAAGCAATGTTTCATAAAGTATCTTTTATTAGAGAGTTTCATCTAAGTGTTCTTACATGATTAGCATGGAGATATGCTTTTCATGTTTTCTCTGATCTTGATTTTCACTGTTGCATTCTCAGGTCAAACACATCTCTTTGTCTCTTTGGCTGATGTTGGGATTTTATTTTATTTTATTTTATTTTATTTTATTTTAATTTTTTGAGCAAACATTCATCCTATCAGTCGATCACCCACCTCTTGAACTCAGACTCATTGCTGGTGAGGCAAACAACAGATATTGTTACATTAATCCTGACACTAGGTCCAACTCATGTGAAGAGCATTTTCAAGTTCTGACAGAGTCTATGGCAGCTCTTAAAGCAGCTGAAACCCATGCAGCTACCCGTGGTGTTCCCTTCAGATCAGATCCTGTACCCATGCCGAATGAATTCTCTTATTTAGGTTACTCATGTCCTGTACTTGCAGTTGCAAGGGTACACAGTCCCCATCTAAAACAAGATAGGACTGAGCAGCTGCACAAATGTTGCCTTGTCGGATACACATACTTAAGTGGGTTGTGACAAGCAATACCACAGTAAAAAGATTTCTTTTGCAAGACCTCTCACTATAGGTCCCACTGAACAAGACTGCTTCATCACCTGTGCTAGTGATTTCTTGTGCATCAGTGGCCATCTCTGGAATTTAGGAGTTATTACTGCATGCACTTGAGACAAATAAAGCATCCTGCTGCGGAGTGTAAAGTAAAAATGTTCAAACTGTGCATGCTTCAATTACATGCCTTGCTGAGGAATTAGAGCAATGTTTTTGGCTCTGAATTAAGATGATTTTTTGTTGATTTCCTTGTCTCCATGTTACTTAATTGTGCCAATTAGAGAGGGTATTGTTCTATACCATTCTACCCTGTGCTCAAGGAAGTCATTACCTTTATGATGAAAAAAAAAAAAAAAAAAAGGGTTTCCAGTTGTTTCATTTGTTGGCATTAGCAACTATCATTTAGCAACAGTACATCTGTGTGTACATGCTTGTGTGTGTGCAGGTACAGCTGCCTGTGTGAGAGTATAGTGCTTGGCACAAAAAGGCCTTTACACTCTATGTTCTGGGTCTGGTTTAATGACACATAATAAAGGACACACATTCAGAAAAATGAGACTTTGGGAATAAGAAATTTTGTGTATGGACAGCAATTAATCTTTCTCTCCCAATACATTTCAGTGACACTTTACATGGATGGTCATATCCCAAATCAGATGGGAAGAATTAGGACTTTGCTAAGATGTAGGCAATGATACTTATATCATTGGCAACCTTCACTGAGAATTCTCATATTTCCTTAGGGGGTGCCTTGCTGCCAGAATATTGTCTTTCCTTGACAATTCAAAACCATCCTAAAAACAGAACTTTTTTTTTTTTTTTTTCCAAGGGAAAAATTGATCCCTATGAATAAGAGCTAGTCTAGTTATGTCATACATTCTGTCAGCTTATATTTAACAGCATGACATGCATGTTAGCAGCAAAGTGAGTCTGACAAAATTGCTCTACTTGACATGGAAAGAATTATTTGGTTCTGCACATAAACTACCAGTTTGGTTTAGAATTGTTATTTTGAAAAATAAATATTGCAAAGAAAATTGATTTCTTATTTTTTTCTCCTAGAAGACTACAAGGACATAATCTATATAGTAGTTCATAAACTTGATTTGATTTTGTGAAAGCTCTCTCCAGTGTATATCTCTTAGCTAGCAAAAGAGGTTAGCTCTTTTGATTGCAATATATTCTCTGTTTGAGAGAGAGAGAGAGAGAGAGAGAGAGAGAAAGAGAGAGAGAGGAGAGAGAGAGAGGGAGAGAGAAATATCTAATGTAAAGCAGAATATGAGAATGTAATATCTTTTCATTAGGAAAAAAAAAATAAAGTGAAAATGTAAAATGTATTAACAATTTCCAGCTGGGAAAAACATTTAAAAAATTGTCAGTAGCTCAGCTTGCTTGTCTTAGACAAATTTATATATATGTCCAAAATGGGGGAGCAGTTTTAAAAAAAAAAAAAAAAAAAAAAAGTGCCATGAGGTGGGAAGAATTAATAAGCAATATTGAGTTAGAAGATACTTTGTGGAGTAGGTCAGCTATCAATACATGATACTATGCTAATATAATCTGATCCACTGCAAGTTTCCACTTTGTTTTACATTGCCAGGCATGAATAAAATATTTTAAAAGGCTTGCCTATTTTGGAAGGCTTATTTCTCTGTCCTGTTTCAGAGTTCCTTCCTGGATATTTAAAAAAGATTACATTTTGCTATCACCCTGTCACTTTCACTTTCAGTCATTTCTGCTCTTGTTTCAATTCTCTCTCTAGATGTCCATAATAGGAAAGCATGACAACCGTCCCAAATGAGACTTTTCATAAGATCATGGCTTCTGTAATCAGCAATGGATCAGACTTAATAAACAACATATAAAACTAAAAACCAGATAGCCTGTACAGTTAGACTGTAGTCTTTATATGACTATTTAGAAACAGACAAGACTTAGATTGATCACACCAATTTTAAGCTCTAAGCAAGTCATAAGATTTCATTGTAGACAATGGCACAAGTGTGGTACCTTCAGAGGGTGAGTCATTCCTCTTAAAACCTGGCTTGTTCTGTACACATCTGTTGTGTGACTCAAGTGTACACATCTAATACAATTTAACTAATACATACACATCTTGCTCAACGGACTATAAAGTAAACACAGAGCAATTGCTCTCCCAAATTCATCACCTCTATCAGCCACATAAATCATAGAATAGTTTGGGTTGGAAGGGACCTTAAAGATTATCCAGTTCCAATCTCCTTGCCACGGGCAGGGTCACCTCCCACTAGACCAGGCTGTTCAAAGCCCCATCCAGCCTGGCCTTGAACACCTCCAGGGATGGGGCATGCACAGCTTCACTGGGCAACCTGTTCCAGTGCCTCTGAGTAAAGATCTTCTTCCAAATTTATAACATAAACCTACCCTCTTTTAGTTTAGAGCCATTCATCTTTGTCCTATCACTATACCCCTTGACAAAGAGTCTCTCCCCAGCTTTCCTGTAGGCCCCCTTTAGGCACTAGAAGGCTTCTGTAAGGTCTCCCCAGGGCCCTTTCTTTTTCAGACTGGACAACCCCAACTTCCTCAGCCTGTCTTTATAGGAGAGGTGCTCCAGCCCCTTGATCATCTTTGTGGCCTTCCTCTGGACTTGTTCTAATAGGTCCATGTCCTCCTTGTGCTGGGGGCCCCAAAGCTGAACATAGCACTCCAGGTGGGGTCTCAGGAGAGCAGAGCAGAGGGGGACAATCCCCTCTCTCATCCTGCTGGCCTCACTGCTTTTGATGCAGCACAGGGTATGGTTGGCTTTCTGGGCTGCAGGAACACATTGCCGGCTCATGTTGAGCTTCTCATCCACCAACACGTCCAGGTCCTTCTCCTCAGGGCTGCTCTCAATTCATTCTCTGCCCAGCCTGTATTTGTGTTTGGGATTGCCCTGACCCAGGTGCAGGACCTTCCACTTGGCCTTGTTGAACCTCATGAGGTTTGCAACTCTCAAGCCTGTACAGGTTTGAATGAATGGCATCCATTCCCTCCAGCATGTTGACTGCACCACACAGCTTGGTGTCATTGGCAAACTTGCTGAGGGTGCACACAACCTCACTGTCCATGTCACCAACAAAGATGTTAAACAGCACAGGTCTCAATACCCTCCCCTGAGGAACACCAGGTGTTCCTTCCCTGAGGAACACGATTCATTACTGATCCCCACCTGGACATTGGGCTGTTAACTGCAACTCTTTGAGCACAACCATCCAGCCAGTTCCTTACGCTTCAAGTGGTCCATCCATCAAATCCATGTCTCTCCAATTTAGAGACAAGGATATCATGGGGGATGGTGTCAAAATGAATGTGATAAGTCTAGTCCTTGATTTTTCAAAAGGCAGATCTAAAAACACTGCCTAAGAAGGTAGGTGCTTAATGGGAAATACTAGAAAAAGGCATGTGGAGGCACCTGAGGATGCATAATTTACAAATCATGGATGAAGAAAGCCCCTATAAGAAGGTAAGGATGGAAGAGTTGAGTAGGATTCACTTACCTCCAGACTTATGGACCTCTTCTGAGTGTTAAAAAGATCTCTTTCTATTTTATTTGTTTAGACGTTTCACAACACAAAAGATTTTTGACACTGAATAACTTAAAAAGCAAGCAGAAGGCAGAAACCTTCTTGTATTGTACTAGAGAAGGTGAGAGAGCTCAGTATACATTATATTCATATGGAAATAATGCATATACTATGTTGCTGGGTCTTTTTCATTATATTACAGAATCACAGAATCACAGAATCGTCTAGGTTGGAAGAGACCTCCAAGATCACCGAGTCCAACCTCTGACCTAACATTAACAAGTCCTCCACTAAACCATATCACTAAGCTCTAAATCTAAACGTCTTTTAAAGACCTCCAGGGATGGTGACTTAACCACTTCCCTGGGCAGCCTATTCCAATGCCTAACAACCCTTTCGGTACAGAAGTTCTTCCTAATATCCAACCTAAACCTTCCCTGGCACAACTTTAGCCCATTCCCCCTCATCCTGTCATCAAGCACATGGGAGAATAGACCAATCCCCACCTTGCTACAGCCTCCTTTAAGGTACCTGTGGAATGCGGTAGGGTTGCCCCTGAGCCTCCTCTTCTCCAGGCTAAACAATCCCAGCTCCCTCAGCCGCTCCTCATAAGACTTGTTCTCCAGACCCCTCACCAGCTTTGTTGCCCTTCTCTGGACTCTCTTGAGCACCTCCATGTCCTTCTTGTAGCGTGGGGACCAGAGCTATGATTTTTTTCTTATTTAAACTTTCAAAAGTAAATTGTAATTAGGATTGCAATTAGTTGTAAGGAAGAAGATGACTGAGATCATATATAGACATAAACGTGTATGTGCTGCTACATGAAAAAACTTCCAAAACAAAGGCCATGAAAATAGTGTAGCTGCGGGTTTGTGAAAAATACTAATGAAGAAGAAATGAAAAGCATCTGCAGCAACAGGTTGTATCTGACCTGAAGGAGAATGTTAAGAATTTATATTTGATGCAACAGAAGATAGAAAGCAGAGGAAGAAATTTTAGAAGCTGTTGAAATAGGAAACTTAGAAGGTGATATTAAGGCAATTATCTGAACAAGTGTCTAGGAAAGAAGAGATATATACTTATGACTCTTGTTGGGTGTTTAGGGTGGAGTGAGTGATATCCCAAGGAAAAGAAATGATGAAATCTCATGAAAGGCTCAAAGACTGCAGAGAGAACTAAGATCTGAAACAATATGCAGGACAAAGAGCAGACAGAATACAAGGGTTGTGGATGGTGATGGATGTCAGAAGAAGGCATAACAGAGAGGATGCAAACCTGAGCTATCGCGCAGTGAAGTTGTTTACATACAGCTTAATTAGCACCTGAAGGATAAACTTCACCTCTGGGCTTGTTGTGATACCAAGGTCATCACACTGTAATGTGTTACATACAATTAGCTGAAAATAATAAGTTTGCCTGAGGTCCTATTCTGCTCTTTCCCTGTAGACTTTCTCTTCTTCTTGTCACAAGCTGACTAAATATAAATTGTCTTCTTTTCCCTAAGGTTTTTTTGTCTTTTCTTATCCTGGCTTTCATAATCCCAGGGTTGTGCAGGTGCCATACATAATCTTCTGTGTTATCAGGAAACAGTACTGCAGGGTTCCATTTAGCCAGCACAAACTGTCATCTTCCATTGCTGCAGATATATTACGGTAAAAAGACAATTATCCTTACTATGAGAACACTGATGACTACACCTTGGAAGGCTGAAAAAGTGAATTGTGACTTCAGTCATGTGGAGCTATGGTAGCTTGAAGGTGAAAGTTTGAGGATCAGTGCCTGAGATGTAGCCATGCTTCCCAAATGAATCATTTTGTTACAGATTGTTTTTCAGTGAGAAATGACATCAAAGTCATTTCTATAGGGTTAATTACTTTCATCCCAAGACAGCTACTTATTTTGAGTTTGCTATTCCTATTCTTGAAAAAGTGTGTGTGTTCTTTATGGCATCATTCAGCATTATGTACCAATAAACCATCATTCATTGCTGGACCTCTTCTAGTATAGCCTTATGCCCTTCTTCAGTCAAACTGAATTTTGCAGTTATGTGCCTTTGCTTTGGAGTGCAAGTTGGCAGAATGACTATAATACATACCTTTGTAATTTGATTGATCTGGTGGATATGCCTAAAGTCAAACGTGGAAAGATAAGCCATTAGTTGCATTAGATATCAGGACTGTTATCACTACTATTCTTGTTATTATAAACTACACAGAAAGACCACAGTTATTCAAATAAAATCACTGGGACAATCAGAAAATAGCGCGTCTTCACAACAGATACATTTACTGTGTGAAATCTTCAGGCCAACTTCACACATGCTGTATCATCACCTCAAGTGTATGTTCATATGAAATAGAAATTTCACATCAGGTTCACACTATGCCTTCATATGTCTTCATATAAATTTTACATTTAATTTGTTAAGAAAGTAGTGAAACCTCATTAATACTTCCAAAAACTGATATCCTTTACCTCACAAATTTTGCTGTTTTCAAGAAGAATTTGACAAAACTGAAGCCAGATTAAACAAACAAATGATGAAATATTATGATGAAGAGGGACAGATGGGGAGAATAGAAGTGTAGTTATAACAGAAAATATCTTCATACTAAAGTTTATAATACTACCTGATTAAACTCTTTCCATACAAAATGACTTGGTGTCAAAATGCTGCACAGATTTTTCTGAATCCTTGAGATTTTATATCTGTATATTGCCACTTTAAAAGACAGAAATTTTAAATTGAAATGCTACCTAAAACATTGCTTGCACTCCTTTTTGATAGGTGAGGCTTATTAGTTAAATGGTTCTCTTCCATAAAACAAAGCAAAACAAAAGTTAG
The DNA here is from genome assembly GCF_013377495.2 of Cygnus atratus. Taxonomy (NCBI): domain Eukaryota; kingdom Metazoa; phylum Chordata; class Aves; order Anseriformes; family Anatidae; genus Cygnus; species Cygnus atratus. The sequence continues at coordinate 199,231,818 of NC_066362.1, read as the reverse complement.
TGAAGGCAATCCTCATGGGAATCATAACAGCATGTTACAGTCAGTACTACCAGAATTAAGTTGTTCACTTACACAACATGAATTAGAATGCTTTTTATTTAAAAATTATTTATTTAAAAAAATTGTTCTAAGTTGAAATCTTGATTTTTCCCTCAAAGGTTTACCTTCATTTTTCTGACCAGCCAGAAGTTATCCTTTTCTAAAGAACTTTTTTAAGAGGCACAGTTTCCACCAGTTCAAATCTTATCTTAAGAAGATCAAACTATTTGTTATGCCTCAGGTCTCACTGAAATAAAATGTTGTGAGGACTGCTATTTTACCTACAAGATATCCAAGGTTTTTTTTTTTGTTTGTTTGTTTGTTTCAAAATTAGGATCTGTTTAAGCTTTTCCCTTAACTGATTTATATTCAATGACCTTCACTTTTTATTATTCCTTCATTTGTCTATGAGCAAAAGGAAATATGATAAAATGTCTCTGGGCATTAAGATATCCTAGATAGAATCAATGTATTATCTGCATTTGTCATCTCGGGGGTGAAATACACGGAAAGAAGAGTTTACATTTCAGAGAAAAGTTATTTGCTTCATTTTCTTTGGCTCACACATTGTTGCTTATAGTTTTAAGTCAGTAGGAAAAGGAAGTTTTTTGAACTGCGGTGCATTATATATAAGGCTAGAAAGATCTAAAACAATAGTTCCTATATAGATACACATATAAATAAAGATTGCTTGAATTCATATATGCTATTAGTGAAGATTATCAAAGCAAGAGCCATGAAAACTTAATGAAATACATTTTCCTCAATACTAAAAGTTAAACTGGGAAATAATATGAAAGATATGCAAGCAATACTCTGTAGTCTAGTGAGCACTGATACTTCCTTGAATCAAGTGAAACATGCTTTATGGTAGGAGCTAAAAGAAGTAGTCTGAAAGAAAGTTAGGACATTTATTAAAACTTAAGACTATGCAATTCATCCAAACTTAAGCAGTTAGTAACAAAACACTAGAAGGAAACTTCAGAATTAATTCCCTTTCCTTTGCTCTGACTGCTAGGCAAATTCCTAGGGAATTATGCTGAAGATTTGCAGCCCAGAATCCAGAGAGTAAAAGCACAGCCGATTAGATAAGCAATATAAAAATGCTAGTATGACCGAATTGTCTTGATCATGCTGCAAAACCAGCAACAGTGTTAATTTCAATTTTAAATAATATGCACAGTTCAGCTCCCCTAGTTTTGTTGGACAGAGATACCCAAATTTAAGGGAAACAAGATAAACAGCCTGTACTGTTGGCATGGCAAAGTAATTGGCTACAGTAAACCTCAAATTTCATCACAAATTTATAATGTCAACAAGTCATCCAGATGATTAGATCCAAACTTCTACAAGAACGTCTAATAAACAGAACATTCTTAACACAATGCAGTCTCTCAAAGTTACACAATGCAGGTTCTTAACTACATGGCAGTGTGTGTGAAAGGCTTTTCAGTGAGTCAGAAATCTGGCAAGAGACTTTGGTTCCATTAGATGAGAAACAGAAGAGACATAGGAAACCTTGCAAATAACAGAGGAATAAATTTAAATATTGTCTGAAAATACAATGCATAAAACCTCAAAAAGATTATCAGTAATAAAATTGTGTCCTTATGACATTTGCAAAAATGTATTTTTTAGCTTCTTGCATTACAGTAGGTATCAGAAACCTTACTAAGGTTTAAATGAGGTCTATACTTATATTTATCTCAAAAGAGTTGTGAAACAATGCCTCTCTTTTGCTGCTGCCAAGCTCTGGGAAGTTAGGTTTCTCAGACCCAGTAAGCATTGAAGTCTGTACCCAATTTCTCCCATTTTATGCAAAAGATTAATCAGAGATGCCAGGTGCCTATTGCACTAAAATGTAACCATGTGACAACCCAGAGCAGATGAGCTCACCAGACCAGCAAAGAAGTGAGCAGGCACTAAGATTTTATTTGTGATGCCTGGATGGCCCAAGGGATTACACCAAGCTGCAAAACAAATTGTTTCGAGGCCACAGACTGGTTGGTCTTGTATGCATAGAAAAACTTTGCATTTTGATTATTATTTCATGCTCTATGTTGCAAAATTGCATTGCAAAATCAGTAGGCAGTAGTAATCAACACTAGGAACAGCTATTACAATGTAGTTCACATGTTAACAAGAGCTAAAAAATTAATGTCATACCTACATTGATGGATAGGGATAATTCTGGTAGTGTATTGTCTGTGCATTCAGATAGGAACCTGGACAAACAAAGCAGAAGCAGCCATGGTACCAAAGAGGTCTGCCTGAGCTCATGTGGGTGTGGAGAGGCAGTCCTTTCCTTGTATCCTAGATTGTTCATATTGAGATCATGTCTTGAAAACATGAAGAAAAATCATATTCACTTTTCCAATATCTTGTGCTTTGGAGCTAAGAGGAAGATTCTGTCTTCCAAGACAATCGGTCTGGCAGATCTCACTGACACTTTATAAAGAATTAAACTTGGCATAACTAAGTAATGTCTAGACATGAAAATTTGTACACGAGATCTTTAAAAGTGTCCTGAGGGTATGGAACAAAAGTTAGGGGTTTTATGCCCCTTGAAAATTTTTACGAGGAAGTAAAATCACAGAGCTGAGAGACACAAAATGAACATTCTTTCTACATATAAGTAGGAAATTGCAAAAAATCCTCCTATAAATATTATCACCTTGTTAGAAATTCAAGAGAGCGCATTTGGGAAAAATCCCTTGATCTAAATTTAGCCAGATGCATAAACTACAGCTTTTACTCTCTGCAAAGGTCAGAATGCTGACAGAAAATTTTCAACGAAGGTAATTTCCACTGAGGCACTGGAAAAAAAATCCTTATGTGAGGCTGTCTTTCTTTACTTTTCTCCAATAATCACAAATGAAAATTAAGACAGTAATTCACACAATGTAATTTTAACAAAAAAAAATTTCCTCCCTCCCTCCCTTCCTTCCCTCCTTCCCTCCTTCCTTCCTTCCTTCCTTCCTTCCTTCCTTCCTTTCTTCCTTCCTTCCTTCCTCTCATTTAAATGAATGGCTAACAATGCTGCTAATTAAGCCAGAGGCATCAAGAGCAGCTTCCTATTGATCATATGTTTGCACATTGGTTTTGGGCTCAGAGCCATGTCTATGCTCTCCATTACTGAAATTAGTACAAACACTACTGTGAAGCAATATGACATAAAGGAAGACAGAAGGTTTCTGTGGCAATTAAAGAAGTTCTGTGTCATTAGAGATCCATGAGGATGAAGTTAAAGAACTGACATATTATTCTGCCCATCCCTCCAGGACATGGTGGCAAGCTCACCTGGGGTACTTTTAGTCTGAAGACCAGCTGTATCTTTGCCACTTTTCCATATACTACTTTGTTTCCTTTGTAATTGAAAACTTTCATCCTGAGGAAAGTCTCAGGTCAGAATAGTGTTTTGGTATCAGACCTCAGTACAACAAACGGGACTTTATATATACACTTATTTTTTACACTAACCTTCACTGTTTTACTGAGCAGAGACTTCTGTATCTGAAAACAAAACCCACTGCATCTTATTTATTGTTTTTTTTTTTTTTTTTTCATTTGTTATTTTTATGAGAATAGTTGGAGCACTAGTTAAAAAAATGGTAGAAACCCTTTGAACCAGAGTTTTGTTTCTCACACAGTCCATAGACACTATATGCAGGACAAGGCCACCAGCTAAATCACTGGGCTCTTCAACTTCAAAGGATGTTGAGTGTGCTCAGCTGCTTCCAGGAAAAATCTGCGGGCCCAGCAGGAAATATGGCACAGACATACACACCCATCCCTTTAAAACAGGCACACACGGTAAGTAACACAGTTGCTGCATTAAAGGGGGAAGGGAAGAGGATGGAAAGCAAGGGTGCAACTGGTTATGCAGGGGAGCACAATTCAGCCAGCTACTGGTGGTTTCATTGGCATGAACATATCCACTCCAGGGACAGTCTCTTTAGGGTGCAAATTTCCCTACAGAGTCTGACTAGCTCTTCCTGCCCTATGCCCCCAGTTCACATAGATAGATGGTGTGTGCAGAGCCCGTGATGTCACAGCTGTGATATTCAAAAGATATGAGCAAGGCAAAGTCCATAAAAAGAGGCAATAATTTTATTAGACCAACTAATGTAGTTGAATAAACAACCAAACGGAAAGGCTTTGAGGCACACAGTGCCTTGAAGAACAGTTTGCTTGCCTAAAAATTGTCTTTTTTTTTTTTTTTTTTTCCAGTTACACTGGTTGATTTAAACAGAATGATTACCTCCATGCACAAAACTGTGCTTCTCTTAGATATGGCAGCAAAGCATCCATGACGGCTGGTAGACAGCTTAGACGGAAAGTCATAGGGATATTGTCTGAGATTCAGAAATGAACTCAAAATCATAAGACAGGACAAGTTTATGAAGTTCTGTATGTCATTTGCTTTGTAGAAGAATATAATTATAAGCCCTCGACAAACCCATGATAATGTGAAATCTGATAATGGGAAAAAAATGTTTCAATTTTGAACCTCAGTATAATAGATGAATAACTTCAAGGAAAATTTATTCCACTTATAACATGTTGTTATTTTCAGTTTAGTTCAGATAACTTCCTGAAAATTAATGAACATCACTGAAAAGATTTTCTTGCTGACTCAGTGTCTAGGGGATTACCAGCCTGACAGAATGAGGGAAAATGTATTTATGCATACCTCTGGGTACAGAAATCATTTCCTTTTTATCACATATAAATAAAAAGCAGGAATAGTTTTTACTCCAGTAATACCTGAGCAAATATCTCCACTGACACAATAATTTTATAGTTACCCAAATCAGGAATGATTGCAATGTTTTTTTTTTGTTTTTTTTTTTAACATATTAAAACCCAGAACATTCAGCAAGGCTCTCTATCTTTACTTGGAATATACATATCCAGCAACACAAAAATCTAAACTAATGGGTAAATAGAAAAACAAGGATTTTCAGGTATAACTGCCTGGTATTTTAACATAACTAAATTAAATTACAAATGAGTACGAAAACCGAAACACATCTTTTTGTGCCATGGAAGCCTTCAAAATAAAACTATGAAAAGCAAGAATATAGTTTTTATCTATGTGTTTTACAAATTATGTCAATGCTGCATTAAATATTGAACATGTCTTAGAATGCATTTCAGACCAAACTTAATCCTGTAAACCAGTATGTGTTACTTTATCTATATTTGTAACATGACAGAACACACAAGCTAGAGCCAAGAAATGGATTCAGAACAAATAAAGTGAGAGGCAAATCTTGACCAAAAGAGATTTCAATTTAAATATGCGAAACAAATATCAGAAGCATCTACCAACAAGGTCTTGAGATGATGTGTTTTTCACACACTGATGTCAGAACCCTGACCCAAACATAGGATGGGAACCATAAGATCTTTAGCTCAGCCAGTGAGTTAACTACAAACCTAGACAGACTTTAGTTTAGTTTCTCTATAGCGCATCGTCAGGATTTGGGGGAGATTTCTGTCCTTAGATCAGCTTGATGTTGCACTGCAAATATCTACATCTGAACCTGTCTTCTCTGCTATCCACTTTGTCTACAACAACAAGCTTTTTAGGGTATGATTCATTTGATCTATTGTAGACATCTGCCTTAGGCTAAATTGAATTGCCCTGGCAGTGACTCCATCTCTCTGGAATTGCAAAGGGAGTCCAGGGTGACTAACTCTTGTGAAGAGATTTACAGAGGAGGCACCTAAATTTGAATGAATTAGTCTTACTCCATGTATCGAAGGTGTGAAATGCCCCCAGTGAAGCAAGAAGCAGAAACCAAGTGGGAAGTGATAATTTGTTTCTCCAGTTTTTATTTACTTACATGCCAGAACAATGTTAATAATGCAAAGGATAAATTTTAGAGCACAGATTTTGCCTGGGTGAATTTTCTCCATTTCTTCTACTAGAGTCTTAGCAGCCCATACAACAGCACAAAAATTAGTTTTGGGGAATGAAATAAAGTTAAAATGCAGGTTGATCTTCTGTTTCTATTGTGCAAAGAAATTGAATTTACTGTACAAAACAAACAAACAAACAAAAAAACAAAACAGACACTAAATGTGATCTGTTTGCGTGAACCTGAGGAATATGTTTATTCTAATGAGAGGATTTTTTTTCTTGCAGAGCAAATGACAAGCATGCTGACTGCTATAAATTATTAACCTGAGGTCAACTGCATAAATTTGATGCTTAGTGGATCAATCAGAGAAGAAATTTTCTTCTCAATGAGAAAAAAATAAAGAAGCAGTGAAAAGTATGTTCAAGATCATTGGCTACTCTTCTCTAGTTCATTCTGAAAATAAGAGTAGGACTAAAAATATACATGAAATAGGAGTGAGTTTAAATCACAGAATCATAGAATGGCTTGGGTTGGAAGGGACCTTAAATATCATCTAGTTTCACCCCTTTGCCATGGGCAGGGGCATCTACTACTACACCAGGTTGCTCAAAGCCCCATCCAGCCTGGCCTTGAACACTTCCAGGGATGGGGCATCCACAATTAAAGGTGAAATTAAAGGTGAACTTGTAAAACTTGTAACAATCGCTAATGCTATAATGAGACATTAAAACATAGGGAACATATCTGCAGCATGCTACATTTCTGTCAGTTGCCAGTTGTTGGCCCTTCTTCCGTTATATGCTTGTATATAACTTGTATGTAGTTGTATATAATCTTTTCATCACTCCTGTACTTTTCTTTCTCATTTTTTACATGATTTTGAGACTATTTGTGAGTTCACCAAGCACATACAATATTTGACACAATGTTATCTCAGGTCATGATTAAACAACTTATTTAGCTGTTTTGGGACCCATTTGATACGTTCACTACTCTCTGTTCCATATTTTCATAATACTGATGAAATCCTGATGTTAAGGATTTTATCAAACTAGTGCAATATACAATGTCAGAACAACAACAAAAAAATACAATATCTGTCATAAATTTCCATTTCTAAGGTGGACATCCTAATACATTCTAAGCAGTTTTTTTTTTTTTTTTTTTGTGTGTGTGTGTGTGTGTGTGTGAGATTTGGAATGACTAAAACCCAAGTCATTAGCATTCAGGTTGTTTATGACATTATAAAATGAAGAAAGCGGTTTGAAATGAGAAGTAGCTTAAAGTGTGAGACATTTTGTGAAATTATGCATCTGTTTCTTCACTGTAAAATTTGTATGCCAGCCAAGGCATAGCAAGGCAAAAAGACCATGATTAAATCAGTGAAAATTTTATTATAGTGTCCAGTTCAGGCTCTCAGCAGCCCATGTAAGGAATTTTTAGCATTTCTAGTATATATAAAATACACTTCAAAGATAAAAATAGAGTATAAAAACTGATGATAATATTCTCATCTTTTATTAAAATAACTTGAATTTATAAATCAACAGGCTTTCAGAGATATTTAGTAAAGTCTCTAAATATCTCATCTCATGGCCATGTCAATAATCCAACTATTATAAAATTCACAAGAAACATATTTACCCAAGTGCCCATAAGAGCTTAATTAAGCACAAAAATACTGCCGTGCAAAATAAATAAAATACATAACAAAAGGCCTGAGTCAAAATCTTGAGGAATTAATTACAAAGAGAGAGCCATTTGCTAACCACTTGTAAAATGTTGTGAATTCAAACTAAAATAAACGTTTGATTGTAAGGCTGAGAGCAGTAATAGTAGCAGTTTGTTCTCTTACCATATCATAGGCTAGGCTTGGAAGGGACCATCTAGCTGGGTTGGAAGGATCATCTAGTTCTAACCCCCTGCCATTGGCAGGGGTGCCACCCACTAGATCAGGTTGCCTAGGGCCTCATCCACCCTTGTCTTGAACACCTCCAGGGATGGGGGCAATGGGGCATCCACATCTTCTCTGGGCAACCTGTTCCAGTGCCTCACCAGGCCCTGAGTGAAGAATTTCGTAACTTCTAATCTAAATCTCCCCTCTTTTAGTTTAAAACCATTACACCTTGTTTTATTACTATCTTCCCGTGCATAAAATTGCTCACCATCTTTCTACAGCCTCATTTAAGTACTGAAAGGCTGAAATTAGGTCTCCCATGAGCCTTCTCTTCTTCAGGCTGAACAACCCCAGCTCTCTCAGCCTGTCTTCATAGGAGAGGTGCTCCAGCCCTCTGATCATCTTTGTAGCCCTCCTCTGGACTTGCTCTAACAGATCACATCCTACTTGTGCTGGGGGCCCCAGAACTGGATGCAGGACTCCCAGTGGAGACTCATGAGGGCAGAGCAGAGAGGCACAATTACCTCCCTTGACCTGGCCATGCTGCTTTTGATGCAGTCCAGGATGCAGTTGGCCTTCTGGGCTGCAAGCACCCACTGCTGGCTCATGCCCACCAAAACCCCCAAATTCTTCATGACAGGGCTGCTCTCAATGAGTTCTTCTCCTAGACTGTGGTCATGTCTGGGATTGCCCTGACCCAGGTGCAGCACCTTGTACTTAGACTTGTAGAACTTCATGAGCTTACTGTGGGCCCACTTCTTAAGCTTGCTCAGGTTCTTCTGGACGGTATCTCTTCCTTCTATTGTATGAACTCCACGACTCTGCTGGGTGTCATCAGCAAATTTGCTTAGGGTGCACTTGATCCCACTGTCTATGTAATTGATAAAGATGTTAAACTGCACCAGTCCCAAGGGCCACCGCTTGTCACCGGCCTCCACCTGGACATAGAGCTGTAGACCACAACTCTCTGGCTGTGACCATCCAGCCAATTCCTTATCCACCAACTAGCCCACACTTCAAATGATATTTCTCCAGTTTACAGATCAAGAGGTCATGTGGGACCGTATCAAAAGACTTACAGAATTCTAGGTAGATTATATCAATTTGTCTTCCCTTGTCAAATGATGCTGTCACTCATAAAAGGCCACCATATTGGTAAGGCAGAATTTGCCCTTAGTGAAGTCGTGATGGGTGTCTTGGTCACCTCCTTATCCTGCATGCAACTGGCTTCCAGGAGGACCTTTTTCAAGATCTTCCAAGGCACAGGGGATTGTTTTGGGTCTTGCTTCAGAAATTAATTCCCAGGAAATATGCATATACTTAAATTTAGTGTCAGAGGGGTGTTTGCATATACCTAAAATTAAGCATGTGTTCAGTTAATGAACTTGAATGCATCCTCAAGGGCTAGAGTCCAAAGTCTGGCTTTGCAGATTACATTCAGAATTGCCTAGAGATGCTAATTTTGTTAAATACAACCATTGTTTCTTGTTCATCTAATTCTCATGCACTTTTTTTTGACATGTATTTCAAATACTTTATTTATAGTCATTCACGCAAAAAAAACATAGTTATTGTTTATTTTTATTTAATCTCTATAAAAATATTAAGTATTTGAACATTACTTATGAAACTACTTAAGTAGACACATTAAATAACCTAAATGTTGAAGCAGTCCTTAAAGCAGGTTCTTAGGATAAGCAAGACCATAGAGGAAATTTTACAGTGTTACTAAAAGCTTCTGTGTTTCCATCAGAAATCCAAAGAATATTTTTTACTAGTGATAAAAATACATATACTGCAGCTGTTTGGAAAAGATCCTGGAATGTTTATAAAGATGGGGAAAAATTCAGCTTTGATCAGGAAAAATACTACTGCATTTGGTTTGTGCAGTGGCTAGAGGGAAATTAGAAGACTCAATTCAGTCATGTTTCCAATGGACAGGTGACAATATAAATATAATCGCCCAAAGTCATAACTCAGTCACATTAACTGAGCAAAGAGGTCAGTGATAACTAAATACATCCTTAGATAAGTGCTACATCCTGAGAGTCATACTGTCACTCCATTATGTATACCTCCACCACAAGGATTTGAAGGATGTGATATTCAACACAGCAATGACTAATAGTACAAATATCCACCTCCAGTAAAGAAAGCTCATGGACTATTTCCTAAGCATGGAAGGGGCGGGAGATTTGGCTCCAAGACTGGGATTCACAACAGCCAAGATGATGAGTGCTAGGATGTGGAAAACAGATGAGAAACACCAGGATATGGTTGCAGTGGTATCTCTATGAGCTCAGACACCCTTGGGAGGCTGCTAATCAAAGCCTGGAGTTCAAGCAATACAATCTTGTGGAAAGATAGATTTGTGGTGTCCTTTTATATCTCCTTGAGTCATTTCCAAGTGGTAGATGATTTTTCTGCAGAAAGATACAGAAAAGTAGCAAACTCCATCTCTCTGCATACTCTGACAGTAGGCTACTGCTTCTTGCCTTCCTGGCTATGTACTCACTCAAAATTAGCAGAAGTCCCTGTCACTTGCTGTCCTGGATATTCAAGTGAGTCACTAGAGTGGTGGGCTCATCTCCTGTTAATCTGAGGTAGATAACTGCTGTAAGTACTAGAGGAAAAGGCCCACTTCCATTGTTTCCATTGTATGCATTATAGTTCAAGTGAATTAAGATCTAAGCATTTAATTGAACTTCCAGAAACTCACATTCATGGATACCTGCTTTCTGTATCATGTCTAGACCTAGGCAGTACTTTTTTGTTTTGATTTAGTTGCTTACTTTGGTTAAGACTGAAATGCAACCCACATGCTACCATGCATTTATGTACATCTGTAACAACTTTCAGTGTTCAGAGAAGATTTGGCAAGGACTATCCAATAATTAGCATGTTTTGGGTATCTAACCATCTTTTACAGGTTTTCTAGAAATTATCTCCCATACTCAGCTACCTACATACCACACTACGTATCTAAGCAGCCTATTGAATGCGTGTCTCAGAACTTATGGAGCTGAGTCTCCACTTACCTGTCCTGTTTTTACCTGATCTGCATTATATCTGAGGGTGTGTTCAGACATGAGGAAGCTACAGAAAACTGGTTTTGCCTTTGTATTCACATGATGATGATACTGTCCTAGATGATCCTCGCAGTTAATCCCTGAGGTCTCTCAACAGATGAGAGGGAACCATGCTCCCCCTAGGAAATGACAGCCACACACCCTTCCCTCATGTCAGTCTCAGGGAAAAGGCAGCTGAAGCAGACTTACTTCAGTCAAGCATGGAGCAGTTCAGTTCTGAGGTAGACAGCAGCCCAACAGCCAATAAAAATGGCTTCACAGATTTTTTTTGTGAAAGTGGGAGACCATTTTTTTTTTTTCTTTAATGGAATAGGTGAGTGGATGTTGTGCTTCAAGTCTCTACAGCAGTTCAAATTTTTGAGCTTGTCAGGCAGTGTGTAGCTGTTTTTAAGATAGGTTTATGAGGATTTAGTCTCTGTTATGATGTCTCTATATCCTTTTCAACAGAACTAGTTAAAAAGTTGGGACAGAGTTTCACCATGTACCAGTGTCTTCCACTGTAACATCAGCCTGAATAGATAAAATACAAGATAAAGAAAAAGAGCTCCATGTCTCTTTTTGCACAGCTAGTACTTTTGGTTCTTGGGTACTGCAGCATCCCCCAAAACATCAGAATGACTGTAAAAATTGGAAGTTGCACAGAATTTTTCTATTTTCCTTATTATTTATCTTTGGCTGAGGAAAAGACTCACAGCGCACTGCTTTCTGCATTTGTTACAAACCCTGACATAAGACAGATATATTGGAATGTGAATATTGAGTCATAAGTGTGAGAAAATAATAATGACTTATTTATTTATTTATTTATTTTCTTTCACCCTTTGTCAGTATTCCTTCATTTTAATGGCTAGCCAGTCCCTCTAATGGCAATCAGCCTCTCTGACCCATTGGGAAGGTGTGATACCAACAGCTCTGAGCACAACCTACAGAAAAGCTGAGATCAGAGAACAGGAGGGTGCTTTTTGCAAGCTCAGCATTAACATCCCTGTTTCACAGTCGTGACAAGGATAATAACAAGAAGTGGCACAACATAAACATGGTCTTTTCAGAGTGACAGAAATGCAAATTGGAAGTGGTGTGAAAAGTCCTTGTCCATTCTCATTACATCCTCAACATGGTAACCACTGTTCTCTGAAACCACTGTGCGTTCCCTCCCCGTGAAATATTCCCTTCCCTTCCCTTCCCTTCCCTTCCCTTCCCTTCCCTTCCCTTCCCTTCCCTTCCCTTCCCTTCCCTTCCCTTCCCTTCCCTTCCCTTCCCTTCCCTTCCCTTCCCTTCCCTTCCCTTCCCTTCCCTTCCCTTCCCTTCCCTTCCCTTCCCTTCCCTTCCCTTCCCTTCCCTTCCCTTCCCTTCCTGACTGTCCTGTAATACTTACTAAGCTTTTCTACTTCCATGGGACTGAATGTGTTTGACCCTATTTTGATGTGGCACTGAATAGCATGGCAACAAGAAAAGCAAACAACAACAACAAAAAATTATACAATAAAAACATTCATCATGTAGTTATAAGTTCTAAAAGGGTTTGAAAGTCTAGTGCTTTGTCTTTCCCATTTCATATGGTCCTGCTGCTGAAAAAAAAAAAAAAAAAAATCCCTGAGGTTCCTGTTGCATTTCTCCTATAAATGATTCTCTTTGATCAGAATCCAGTGCAAGCAGGGCTTTTTTTTTTTTTTTTTTTTTTTTTTCAGTGTTACAGAGGCAATGATTCCATATCACAGCACTGAAACTCTTGACAGCTCAGTGGGGGTGAGAAGAAGAAGCAGGATTATCTAAAAAAGAGAGAAAAAAGAGGAAGCAATTCAAAGTCAGGCCAAAGATGACAGGAGAATCAGGATAGCAGCTGTACAAAATTGTACTTGATCTCTGCCAGAGATGTGGTATGCAGGGGTGAATGACAACTTCTAATTAAAATTGTGACTGATTACCATGTAAGAAATGACACAATTTGTTGAAGACCTGGAGCCAAAGATGAATAACTTTTATTTGCAGAAAATGCTAATTTAAAGTTATGCATTTTTAGAGGAACATCTGTGGCATATTTTTTGATAAAATTCACTCCATAATTAATTTTATTTTATTTTTTTTTACTAAAACCTTTAGGTTGTCGTTTATCCAAGCACCTACTTTACATTACAGTAAACAAGGATGAAGAAATACTGAAAATTAAATTTGGAAGAGACCCTGACTGTACTTCAAAAGTCCTCATCTGAAATTCCAAGAAAGAAACATTTTAAAAATACAGTATCTACTGCATCAAGTGACTCAGGATATTATTTTCAGAGGTTTCGTATTGTTTACTTGCCATATATAATGGAAACTGGATTCATATCTCTAAGGGACACACGAATGTGAGCATTATTCAAACACGTGCTGATTCACTTGAAAACATATTTTTAATCTGGATTGCTACTGATATTAGCCAGCTTCTGTACTGTTTTCTCTTGAGAGCTGTCTCAAACATTGTCCAAGTTGATATTTTTCAATACACAAGTCCAAATCATTGTCGCCTCCTATTGGTGCCTTCACATTTCTTAGATGGTGCAAAGCCCCTGTGAAGTTACTTGGTGCAGTTTTCTAGGCATGAAGTTTTTGGGTGCCCAGCTGTTGGTTTGTTGCCTATCCCCACAAAAATTTGTAGGAGCAGCAAGGAAATGGTAGCACTGTCTGGGTGTTGCCATGCTCTCTCTTGAACTCTGTCTGGACATGGCCTAGGTCAGTGAGACAGAGCCTGGTCAAAATACACATCAATGACAATGCTAATGGTTACACAACATGGATGGTCACTAAACACTGGCCCAATAGAAGCCTCTGTAGACTTTTTTTTTTTTTTTTTTTTTTTTGTAAATATGCAGTTCTTAAACCCTAGCTGATACCTTGTCGATGCAGAAGATAAATTTAATTCTCCTGACTTCATCTTCTCCTCTACATTTGACTAACTAGGCTCCCTGTGCTGTTCTTATCACTAAGAAACTCCCACCCATCATATCATCTCTATGCTAGCCAGGATAAATATGAACAAGTTCCAAGTAGAAATGCTACCTAAACATAGAAATTAGCATGAAATCTTATTTTACAGCAAGTAATAGCTATATACAGCACTATGAATGGTACTTTACATGATCAATTTGTATCTGACATTTCTGTCAGAAGAAAGCGTCCAGTGAATTTCAATAAGATTCACTGTTTCACTGGTCAACTCTATGTATTACTTTGACCCTTTAGAAGAACCAAAATAACACAGATTGAAATACTGAACAGCAGGTTATGCAGCATATAGAATGTGCCTGCAAGGGAGACAGCTCAACTGTGCATAGGTTTACATTACATAATGATGGGTACTTTGGCTTTGAGAAGAAACCACTTTGTTGTTGTTTTAGAGAATTTATTGAGTCTTCTCATTAAAAAAAAGAAAAAAAACAGAATGTATGTTTCTATGGCATTTTTATATCTAAATATTTAAAATATAGTGTTTAAAATTTTTAATAAATTAATATCTTAACATGAAGTCACATAGATAACTGTTTTCCAAACACCATTTTTTCCCCCCACCTAGTTCTAAAATTCAATTGAGTTTTTACAGTTAAAGGTGAATATGGAGTCTGAGACATTAATTACCAACTTTTCACACTATACAGAGTTATTATATAGCTCCAGGCTATTGCTAGCTGATCTTGGTTTTAAAAATATGGAAGTAGAGAGCAAAAAATTTACATATTTTTGTATGCCTTTGTTTATGCCTACAGTTAGCTTTACAGCACAGAAAGTGAAACCACATTTTGCAACTTTTTTATACTCTTTCCTTATGCAAACCACATTTAGAGAACAGACATACAACAGCCAAGGACAAATGTTAAGTCTACATTCCTGATTTTTTCTGAAATTACATGATATAGTAATTTACACATATGCAAACACAGTCTCTCCCTGTGAAGATAAGGAAACACAAGATGAAGGCAAAATTAACTAGCAAATATGAATGCACTTCTGTGCAATGCTTACCTTTCCATCTAGCCTAGGAGACAAGGCCTTACAGCAGTTAAACTAAAGTCTTTCAATTGGGACGTTTCAGAGCTGTGGGCATAAGAGGTCTTGAGGACTGCTCTTATAATACCAAGAAGATATCTTTATCATCCAGAGTTTTGACGTTACTTACAGGACCAAAAAATAGTTTAGAAAATTGCCCAAAATAAAATAAAAATCCTGTTAGAAAATCAATGCACATTTTCTTATGTACAACTGAAATAATTGGTGGCTTCCATTATTGTCATTGGTGGAAAAATGAGCAAAGGAAGTTTGGGAATCCCTAAAGTATAGAGGTGAATCACCAAATCCATTTCTTACTTTTTAGACAGAACCAAAACATAACTTCATCCTAGAACTCTGGACATATAATCCTATGTTAGTACTCCTCTTGGTAGGATTAGCATTTTGGAGACAGATCAAATAATGCATATCGTTAAGCCCATTTGCTGTTGTGCCAACATTGGTCTAGATTTATCTCACTATATTTAGGTACCTAACTAAGATGACAGAGCTCTGACTGGATTTACCACCCTATGGGAATGCTTATCTCTACTCTTTATTTTCTCTGGTTTTAGGTACCAGAAAATAGACTTGAACTATTTTATTTAGCAGTAGATTTTCTTATTTCCTGCTTACACATTGGTGTACTTAGAAACAGAAAAATGTTGTCTTCATTTATATTCAGCTTTATTTTGATAGGTTAAATCAAATTTTCCAACTTCATTCCCCATATAGGTTGATAGCCAAGTGGCATTTCCTGCACCTATTTCAGCTCGAGTTCTTCCTTCTCACATATGGGTGACTAGAAAAATATACAGTCTTTCACATCAGTGCTCACCAGGGCCTTGTACAGTAGTACTAGTATTTCCTACTCTCCCCATATCTGCATTGTTATATAGCAACGCCTTGCTGTTTTTTTGACTAGTTATGAGATAATATTATTTTTGGAATTACAAGATGTCCACAGGAATCTCCTTCACACAAAATATAAAATTGACCCAAGTTCACTACAAATTTGAAACTGCCTGTGTTTATGATTTTACAGTTTTCAAGAATTGGCTTGGTTTTAACTTTGAACATATAAAAGCCAAACTGTAAGTGAAACCTACAGGGGAGAGGGGACAAGAAATACTTTGTATTCTTAACTGACAGCTCTGCAAATTCAACCTGAAACCCAACAGCTAAGTTGAGTTCTACCCTTTTAAAAACTCATCACCCATGTAGAAGCTTCTGTAGATGAATTAAGATACCAGTAAGACCTCAAGTACTCCACACTTTTCAGTAAGTTTATACAGGTGCCATTTGTTAGTCCTGCATTTTTAACTTTGCCAAGTAGTTCTGGTAATGATGATGATGGTGCACATAAATAAACGCCTAACAGTCCGGGATTTATTTTTTTTTTAATGCATGGCTCCTGTACTGCTCTCTGCATTGTGGTATTTGAGTAGATACTGTACCATTACCAGAAGCAAAAAGCAGAGATAGTATCATTTGCCAACACATTTGATCCTGAAAGGACATAGGGACAAAACCTACTGAATATATTGGTATAATTTTCACTGAAGATCTACACTTTAAAAGTACATGTTGTTTTGCTTATTGCTTAGCATTAGTCTTGTTCTAATGCTTTAAAATTTCTACTGAGGATCTAAAAACATCACTGTCGAAAAAGACATTATTTAAAAACAGTGAATATATTTCTGGGTAAATATTGAAGAGATTATTTTTAAAAGGATAATATTGTCTAAAAGCTGTAAAATATTAACTATTCCAAGCACTATCTGCTTCTTTTAGGCTTTCCCAGTATCATACATTTAAATAAAATATGTAAAGCTGACATTTTATGTCATCTCTCTATAAAATAGGGCAAACTCATAAACCAGTCTGAATGCAGATGATAACAATATACAGCTTTGGTTCAGAGACTGCATATTCACAAATCCAAGTGCCTTTTGAAGTTTGATCCCTTATATTTGTCACAGACTTCTTCTGGCTACTCAGGACCAGTTCTCTCCTTAGTTCTATGAAAATAAGGGTTGGTGGGAAATACAGTTATGATAGCTACGACTTTGGAGATAGCCTGTGGAAAGACCACTGTCTCATTGAAATTAAGCTGAAGAGCAGAGACAAGCTCCTTTTTGTAGTACTGTATCAGGCTGTCTCCAGATCAGAGATGGAAAATAACTCATCAGATCCACTTGTTAATAAGTGATACCTCTGCTGGGCAATGTTTTGTGTGTGATTATCATGTTACAAGTTTTGATTTCATACGATAGTGCCAATCTACTTCAGATTTCTCCAAAATGATCTTCTGACAGGTCTCACATTTTTACTATTTTTTTTTTCCCATTGATAGAGAGGATCCTTGATGAGAGGAAAGACAGAGAGAACCACAGAGCTCACAATCAGACTTGTGAATGTGAGGGGGAATGTCAGGGGAATGTGACATTGTGGAGGCTGATGACACAGCTGCATGTACTAAGAATATCCTCACAGGAAGCCACACATGAATGCATTACATGGACATGACTCAGATCCCAACAATCTACTTCGCATGTCTGCTGACTTGAACAGTGTGGCAGCAGAAAGAAGAATCTCCAAAATAGCATATTGACAGTGTCACTGTCAATGGCTGTCAGGATCTATTTTGACTGTTAAAACTTGAAAACAGGTTAGACCTGAACAAGGAATTGTTTGATACCCTCTCTGGGCCCAGGTAATACTTTGCAGCTGAAGCAGTCCTGTAGGAGCCCACCAAGAGATTAGGTTAAATAGTAGTTGCATATTCCAAACAGTGATGGGGAGGTATGCGGAATGTTAGGAAGAACTATTTTAGTTCTAAATGACCATACAAAAGTGGTTTTCTACCTCCTGCATTCAGAACTGCACCATAGTTTGGGTTGTCTATAACAGTAAGAGAATATCCCTTATTTCAAGCATTTACGCCACCAGCAAAGAGCTTCAGTGTTGTAAACCAAAGTAACAGATATATACCAATTTGTAGCATATTCTCAGTATGTGTGAAGCAAGCAGAAAGATTTTCCATGAGATATGCAGCTGGTAAAACCTGGAGTGCCTCTTGTGGCCCACATTCCCAGCTGGTGTAAATCAGCACTATTGTCAGAAGAGGTGCATCAGTTTCTCCTAGCTGAGAGTCTCACTGAAAAACTTAAGTAATGCAATATTTATTTTCACTAGCTGATGACGTTCAGTTATGGGTTTTCAAATCATAACAAGTTAGAGTCTTTATAATTATTATTATGACCAAACTGCGTAGTGCAATGAAAATCTGTGAACTTCACTGAATTGTGGCATTGTTGGGTGGGTGTTGTGTTGATCAGAAACAGGTTATATTTCTTTGTGAGTTCTGTCTTCATATAAGTCTTCAAGTTTAATAAAGGATCTTATCCAAATGCAAAATTAAGGTAATGATATTAGTTTCCTTAAATTGGGAACCAGGTTAATTAGCAGTTTTAAAGAATTCTGACAAGGCCAGATAGAAGTCAGGTGGAACTGTAATGTATCTTTGCTTTCTCCAGCATGGTCTAGCCCCATAAATAATAATTATTCCAGCATGCATGTTATTAAAACCACATTTTATTTTTTTCCACTTTTATGTCTTCAGTTTAAGTTTTATAAACATTCTAACAGGCCATTCTAACTTTAAGGATCTAGTCGGGGTGGTAAATCTTTAAATCAAATTGAATATATCAGGAGGCTGTACACAGGTGAGAAAGTATCAGTTACAGCAAATATAGGATACAGATGTTTATAGAGAAAAAGGAGAAAGAGGTTTGGAAAGAGTCAGATCTTTAAAGAGAGTTTCACTTATATGCTATTTTATGACTCTTTTAGAGAAGCTCAAACATTCCATCTAGAGATTTACTCTGCAAGGCCCTTGATTTTAACAAATATACTTGACAACAGAATGACAAATATATGAATGTTCCAAATTCACTAACCTTCCTTCCCAAATCAGCGTTTTGTTAATAGCACTGGCTTAAGGAGTTAAAAAGAAGTTATGAATGCATGTCTTAGGGGACTGTTATTTTATATAGAAAGCAAAACTAGATTTTATGATACCAATGAAAAAAGTGCACAGATTTAAAAATGACCCACGCATTCCATCATAAGCAATGAGTGTTGATTCTAACTAAAATCTGGACTGCTTCATGGGAAAATACACATATATATATTTTCCTTTTAAGCACTGTTACTAAAAATGAGTGAACTTACCCAGGCCACACTGACTATGGCTCTATTGCAGTCATTCTCAATACATTCCTGTGCAAAGTAATACTGAGTTAGGCAAAGATCAGATGCTAACAAATGTAGTCCATGTTAATACTCTTAATCCAACAAATAGTTTAATGGCAATCCCAGAACTGCGGTGTCATTGGTGGATGTGGTAGACTGTATAGTCCTATATGGGTATGTGATAAAGGACAGTCAGATGTTCCCATTTTTCTGTAACCTCTCTGAAGCTCTGTGATTCATAAGAATTGAAACATATTACAATCTCACCTGTAAGATGTGACCATGTTACAAAGGCATGTGCTGAAATAGTCTCTTTTAAAAAATGTACACATCTAGCAATGAGCAATGAGAAACTGCACTTCTGAGTCACTGCCTGACTGCAATCCTGCAATGACTCGCTGTCTTTCCAGCCTTAGCCAAAATCCATATGCAGCTAAAAGGGAGAAATTTCAGAGGTTGTGGATGTAAGTATCAACTTTATGCAACATAATGCTACCTATCCATTGCTATCCATGCAGCTCAAAACTTCAGCCTATTCAACTTGGGTAGAGCTGAAACAGAACCAGAATGACATACAGCGTGTTTATTGGCAAGAAAACACTAATACAATCTCTATGTTAACTCACCTACTAGTGTTCATGAGCAGCACTTTTTAGCAGCATTAGTGGGATGGAAGAAACTGCTTTATCTTTCCAAACAAGGTCATAGTATTTCATACATTTATACCATTTATGTTAGAATACAGAGGTATAACCAGGGAGGAATCTTTCCGAACCCAGAGATTTCTATCAGGTCCAGAGCATTGAAGCACATCTCCTCAAGAGTGCTGGCCACAGTGAAAACACTACAACATGTTCTCAACTCAGTATATGGCTTGCCTAAAGCTATCAGATTAATGGTCTTCATCCTTATCTTCAAGGCCCACAGTATCCCAGAGGTACCATTCAAACACTGGGTAATTCAGTATTCTTAACATTGTACGTATAAAACACATGCATACTTATAAACAAAATTCAGAACAAACCTCTGCTCACAGTCTGATTATGAGAGAAAGGTGGTGAATATAGTAAATTTATTTAATGCTGTCTTTACAGGCAGATAGTCTGCTGAACACTGTAAAGCTTATGTAAAACAAATGGCATTTACTGTTAGACTGGCTTCAAAAGCATTTGAAAAGAATATGGTCCCTTAAGGTTTCCTTATACACATGATAATGGTAGGGCATCTTGTCATATTCCCATGCTCTTTCCTCATGCAAAAATTAATTTGTCAGTCTTGAAAACAAAAAACAAAACAAAACAAAACAAAACAAACAACAACAAACAAACAAAAAAGAAAATTATCCCAAGATGAGAATTTGAGTAGTGTTTCTCATAGAATACAACTGTATTTTACTAAGAAGCTTTAGAAATGTGAAAAAAAAAAAAAACCTGCAAACCTGTAGTACAATAATTAATACACCAACTATTAAAGGAAGTACAAAGTAATTCATGAGACAGCAAAGAGCTTCCATGACAGAAAAGGTCAATAATGAGTATATCTGTTCTACGGGAAAGATGTTGTAAACTAATTTACTGAAGATTAAAGTTCCTGAATTTGTTCTGTTTATTTATTTGTTTTCTTACAGACTGCTGTTAATAGGAAATCACAGTATTGCTTCATAACAAATTCATGCAATGCAACACCTTTATTTTCCGGCATGGCTTGCACTACATCCACAGGGTAACAAGTACAGAAGGTTCTGTGTTAATTCTTAATCAAAGCTTTAATAAGTGCAAAGCAGCTGCCTTTTCTTAGAAAAAGGGCAGTCTGCAATCCAACACTTAGGTTGTCCTGTTGAGAAGGAGATCAGAAACAGAGATGCAAACCCAAATCCCTGAAACATGTGCATCTATTAATAATAATAATAAATAAAAATTAAAATTAAAAGTACATGATAGCTGACGTTACTCTCCTCTCCCAAGTGAAAGATAATAGGCTGGATTACTCCTACAGTTAACAAAGGGAACTACTGCTCTTACAGATTAGGAAAATTTTGCAGTTCATTGCAGGCTTCTATTCTGTGAACACGTGGACTGTAGATGCTTTATTACATGGGTAGCTTCCCTGTCTTTAAGGTTCAAGCATGTATGTTTCAGTGAAAGAATAAGCATATATTTAGGCAGATAAATTAGGATCGACTGGATTCTACCATTGGCTAGTAGAGAAATAATAGTTTGCACTGACAGCAATTCATTTTGACCATGTGGTTAGATAAACTGCATGACCATCACAACTAGCTTGGTTTCCACAGGTGTTTATGTTTTAAATGTATTTCATTTTAAAATTCTGAACAAAGATCTGATAGAAGTTATGGTTAAGAAAATAATAGCAGCAACTAAGATTTATTATGATAACATCATACTTTGAGATGTGGGTATAAATCCATCCTTCATTGGCAGATAGATCTTCCTGACTTTCAGATCTACTGCTATAATGTCACAGTCTGATGCAATGGTAGCTTGATCGCTTGATCTAAGATGAACTCTCACCATCAGTTCCCTATAGCTCTGTCCTATGCATTAGCATAAAAAAAAAAAAAGTAGAGGAAGGATTTAAACCAGCAGTTATCAAACTCTTGATATCAATAGGCTGATCTGAAATGTTAGCATTTCTCAGACAGCTATGCAACTTTAGCCTCAAACTTCTAATTAAAAATACTATAAAGGACATGTATGTTTCATTAATA